>NC_052506.1:64571705-64671237 GCF_014356525.2 Nilaparvata lugens | reverse complement strand
ATATTGATCTATATATTTTTCTTTCATTAGATACCTTTAATACTAATTTTTACTTGCGCAAGTATTATCTTATTAATTTCTTAATTTATAATAACCCTTTCGGCGAGCTAGCTTTGATCATCGATTATTTCGAAGCACACTAGGGCGCCCATCACTAAATTCAAATTTAAATCACTCACGTGTCGAAAATCTTCTGTAAGCCGCCGATGTCGATCCAACTCCATGCGGTCCGGGAATATGGTAGCCGGAATCGTCTCCTCCAGGGTTTATAAGCTTAATAAAAATGAAAAATGACTTCTGCTTCACATAGCATCACGAAGTCTTTTAAGAAATTTAATAATTTACTTTAACTTTAATTTTACAAAAATTATTAATAAGGTACTTCGCTCTAAAATTTTGGGGTCCTCTTATGGTGGCATCTGGCTGGCGAGTTGTCTGGCGAGTTGGGCTGGCGAGTGCTGGTTCTTCCTTCTCAAGTTTTACAGATTCTCCTTCCGACTTTCAAATTAGCATAAAATTGAATATCTCAATCCTCCGCCATTAAATTCAATAGATCTTACAAAAATGCCAAGATATTGCTTAGATTATATGATTAATAATTTCTTTGCATTCGAGCCATATTGATAACATAGATTACACAAATTTTTACACGAAATCTACTACAATATATAAATTATATATAAATATTTTTGAATTGGCCTACAGTTGCCGCCTATTAACTGCCGTTTTACTATTGGTGATGCAAATTTTATTAGGTATTCATGCGCCTGGTAACTCTATTCCTAATACATTAAATTATTTTTATTTGGTTTTATATTTATGCTCTTTGCATGCTAGTTAATATTATATATATTAATATTAATTCCATGCTCTAATAATTAGCCACGTGGACGGGTGTTTTCTCACATTGCACACCGTCTGATTGCAATAAAGCTCTGCCAAGGGGTTTTGGTCAGATTCTACGTTCTTCGGTTTGATCGATCTCTAGGTCACCGATCTGTGAATACATCTATCTAACCTCAATCTTCAAATATTTTATAAATAATATATTTATGAGTAGTAAACTTTCTTCAAATCCTTTTTAAGTTCTTGTACCATTTAGCCAGAACAAGCTGATGCTATCTTATCTTGATTATTATCTGCTTGGCGATATTAGCCAATTACTTTATTTTTAGACCTATTATTATTTCTGTTAGGGCTTTTTATCTACCCAAATTTGATACCTTTACAAGTTATAATTGGTTTTTTGATTTACCATATAGTACATGGTACATACTATGAGTGGGAATTACTTGAGAACTGTGATGGCTCAAAACGTCAATGCCTGCTAAGAGTAGCTACTCATAGTCCTCTACTCTTGTGCAGGTTTACACGTTTTGAGCACCTCTGGTTTAGAAGTTATAATGATTTTTTGATTTACCATATAGTACATGGTACATACTATGAGTGGGAATTACTGAGAACTGTGATGGCTCAAAACGTCAATTTCTGCTGAGAGTAGCTTCTCATGGACCTCTACTCTTGTGCAGGTTTCCACGTTTTGAGCACCTCTGATTTATGAGTTTTAATTGATTTTTTGATTTACCATATAGTACATGGTACATACTATGAGTGGGAAATACTTGAGAACTGTGATGGCTCAAAACGTCAATTTCTGCTAAGAGTAGCTCCTCATAGACCTCCACTCTCTTGTGCAGGTTTCCACGTTTTGAGCACCTCTTGTTCAGGAGTTATAATTGATTTTTTGATTTACTGTATAGTACATGAAACATACTATGAATGGGAATTACTTGAGAACTGTGACGGCTCAAAATGTCAATTTCTGCTGAGAGTAGCTTCTCATAGACCTTTACACTTGTGCAGGTTTTCACGTTTCGAGCAACTCTAGTTCAGGAGTTATAATTGATTATTTGATTTACTATATAGTTAGCATTAAGTTAGCTCTCCAATTTTCGAGACGTCATATCTCAAAAACTGTGGGTGCTCAAAACGAAATAAAAGTTGCTCAAATCAGCTCAAAACGATGGCGTGTTTACTTTCTCGATTTTAAAAAGTGGAGAGCTGGCATTAAGTTGGCTCTCCAATTTTTGAGATGTCATATCTCGAAAACGGTGGGTGCTCAAAACGAAATAAAAGTTGCTCGAATCAGCTCAAAACGAGCTCAAAACGATGGCGTGTTCACTTTTTTGATTCCGAAAAGTGGAGAGCTGGCATTAAGTTGGCTCTCCACTTTTTGAGACGTCATATCTCAAAAACGGTGGGTGCTCAAAACGAAATAAGAGTTGCTCAAATCAGCTCAAAACGAGCTCAAAACGATGGCATGTTTGTTTTTTCGATTTCGAAAAGTGGAGAGCTGCTCTCCAATTTTTGAAACGTCATATCTCGAAAACGGTTGGTGCTCAAAACGAAATAAAAGTTGCTCAAATCAGCTCAAAATGAGCTCAAAACGATGGCGTGTTTAGTTTTTAGATTTCGAAAAGTGGAGAGCTGGCATTAAGTTGGCTCTCCAATTTTTGAGACGTCATATCTCAAAAACGGTGGGTGCTCAAAACGAAATAAAAGTTGCTCAAATCAGCTCAAAACGAGCTCAAAACGATGGCGTTGAGAGATTTCAAAAATATTTTTGTGGAGAGCTAACTTAATGTTGGTGGATTACTGCAGTGACGCATTGAGTGTCAGAAACCTTCAAATAGAAGAGGAATACGGAAAATATAATATACTTCTTGTTGAAAAATAGATAAATAGAAAACAAATTTGAGAAATTGTTCAAGGTATTGCTTACTGGAGACAAAAAGGAATAATTCAGAAAGTTGAAGTCCTCGAACTGGTCTTTTCCTATTTGACTATTTATATTCAAAATTTGATGAAAAAATTTTGAAAGTGCATTTGTTCTATACTGAGACCGTGAAAAAGCTGTTCCAGCGTTCACACCATAATTTTATTCCAATTCAAACTTTGAAAGGGTGAGCAAAGGATAAAACTACAAATTGAGAAATATTCTTTTGATTATTTAATGAATTTGAATTTTTCAAGGGATTCGAGGTATTATGATACTAGGTTGTTATTTGAAAGTTGAGGAAGTGAACAATATCCTTCTACTCAATTTTAAATGAATATTTTTTTATTATCAACTCCTTTGCGAAACGCTCTTTTCCATCCTTGCCTGCCTATTACAGTAGAGTACTATAAAAAGTGATGGCTGAAAAATGAGATAGAAATAGAGCCTTAGTAGAGAGTGGTAGGCTGGCGCAAAAGATTGTGTGAAAAAGGGAACATAGTCGAATCAAAGTTATTACCATGTCAGCGTTTGGAATTTTTCTAGCGAACAGATTCACTGGATGCGGAATTGTGTGGTATACTGGCACTGTGGCGCTAGCGATATCCAACCAGCAGACAGGGAAGGGCGTGGCGTGGTTAGTGGCTGACAATATCCGGAAAGTGGATTTTTATACACAGGTAAGCCGTAGCTGTGTGTAAAACCCACTCAGCCGGTATTCGAGGAAGCCGAATTTATGTATTTATGTAAAGTGGAGTCGTAGCAAGCGAATAAGATATCGGCTTTCGTGTCTTCTTGTCATTTTTGCAGCCGATTCAAGCCGGATAAAGCGCGCGCGGATACCGCTATCATTTGCCGCTTCTTCATTATATTGTCTACTTGAAATTTGTCAACGCAACGTGCGCTCGTTCCTTTTGATTTGAGCTATATGCGATCAATTCCCTTCTTCCATCGACAACAGCCGTATTACCGCTGTTGGCTCAGCACTCACCGGCAGCCTGCATCCAAATGGCATAACAGCACTTAAACGAAAAACAATGGGTTTCGTATCCCTACAGCATCAATACACATTGCAACATGCAAGCTACCTTTGAAAATGCTCTGACACAGAGGTCAATGTCCTGATAGTTCTAGTAACATGAAAGCGGAATTTATCCCAAAGGGTTATTTCCATCTTTCTAATGAGAGGAAGTGATAATGATGGAATTAGAAGCTACGATGAAGATTATCAAGAATATACATTATTTGTACACTATTTACATAAAATCATCAATAATCATTACAGGAAAGAATCTTCATTCTTCTACACATTCAGGCTGCACCATAAATATATTATAAAAGTATCAGTGTTGCTAACATTTCGACTGACTCGTTTTCTGGCGGAAATAATGATTGAAAGAAACATGGGTTGGTTCAAGGAATGGAGGATTCTTAACAACAGATACCAATGTGAAGTGGGAGTAAGTCCTATTAGTTTCGATCGGGCAGCCGAATCGGACAGGCTCCGGGAATGTATGATTCAAGAAATTCCAGATAAGTGCTGGGAAAGAGCAAGAATGGCTACAATCCATGATATAATATACATTTAATTAGAGCACGATTTAGGAGTTGAGAATCACATTGTTGCCAACCTAAATAAAGCAGAAGTAGCCATGATATATATTATTATTAAAGTAAATCTTTGGGTTTTTCTATAAACTGGTTCAAATAATGTAATCTTACTCTTGAATTTATTTATTAATTAATTATTTGTAATAGTGGTCAACTCCTGGCAGACGGTCTGAAGGCCATTCATTGCTGTAGAAAATTTGTTATATTTTGTTGTTGCTGTTGATGATGTCAAATCATTAATAAGTATCTGATTTTTTTTAAAGAAAGTTAACTACGAAACTGGAAAGCCGAAACCTGATGTAAACAGAGAATAAAACAATACAAGTGAGGATAAAACATTGATGAAGGCCTTTATAATTCGAAACAAAGATGGAAATTATTCACCGTTTTTCAGAAAATAATGAACATAATATTCGGAATGCTTGATACTTGATAGTATGACGAGATATTGTTGATAACCAGCCCGGTAGAATAGCGATAATATTTATTTTGGAAATTACTTCTCATAATATGATCGATAATGATAAATATTATAGGATGGATTTGTATTATTATTGGACCTGCCAGTGATATTGAGATATGTGTGACCTCTTTTGTTGATATGATAGTGTTTAAGATTCATTAGTACCAATCAATCATTGACCGATTAATATGTTTGTTCTATAGGGATGTGAGTCCTCAATTACGATATTATTATGATAATTATTCAGTTAACGCTGTTCGATGGGATCCCGTTACCTAGTTCAATAGTCATCCAGTCTGTTTCTTTACAAATATTTTAAACCTTCATATTGAATATGAGAATTTTTTACTGAATAAGCCAAACGCTGAGTCAATTATTCAAGTTCATATCTTCTCAAATAAAGCTATCATGAAAACTCTGACCTTTACTACTAGAAAGCATCCCTAGTCGATCAGGTTCATATAGAAGACTTTTCTATGACAGAAATCCCGTTACAACGATGACACCAATTCCATTATATTTCACTCAAGTCAATTGTGATCAAGCGTGGGCTCCATAATGTGGGTGCTGATTAGATCCCACCACAACCTAGACATGGATCCCACTCACCAATATTGCTAGAGTACTAAAAGGACGTGAAAAACTTTTCCGACGACAGGAAAATCGTACACCGTAAACCGGAACTCATACGGCGACTTCCTTGAAAGGTAATTGAAGATGATAAACGAAGTCGGCTGAACTTGAAAATCCCGAGTTCGTAAGAGCGCGTCTGGGAAGGGGAATACTCGCTGTGTGCTCACTCTACATAAAGGAAGGTATGATCGGTAGATAATGAAGTAGAAAGAGATGGTTGGAAAGAGAAACGCCAAGACGCTGATAAATACATCCAGGGGCCATAAAGTTACATTACCGTAGACCGCAAAGTTAATTTGATAGTAAGGGAATACTCCACGTTAATGTCGACAGCGACCTGCTTTAATATGACATTATCACCTCCAAACTTTCTTGGTCCTCGATGATTGTGCTTCCTGGCTGCGTTGCCTGAATCAGGCCTGACTCCGACTCCCGCACGTGTAATTCGCCGTCAACTTGGCTTATTTGCGCTCCCAGCCAACTAGCTCCCATTCACGTTTGTTTGCACCTCATAACTGCGCCTACAACAAACCAGATGAGAAGTCCTGGAATACAATGTATGAACTTGGCATGGCAACCAAGCTTCAAATGGTTAGGTTGATTACTATTTCTCATATAGTGCTATATTGCTTTAAAAATGATGGAATATCAGCTAATCAACTCATCTTTTATAATTCCAACATGTTTCAATCTATATTCTTGATAGAATCTTGAATAGGTGATCTAGAGATCACCTATCAATTCATATTATTCAGGTATCACACAATTTGACTTGTGAGATTTCGTTGTCTATACTTTGAGATGTTAATGTGGTTTTCGACTACTAATATAATTTATTATTCATAATATTGATTTGATAATTAAATGAATCATTTCTTCAAAACTGAAAAACAATTCTATTTGTCGTGAGCTCGTCTGCTTCTATTTGAAAGTATCTCAATCAATTTCAAGAAAATCAATTTGGAGAAGAGGTTTTGAATAATTATTTGTGAACATAGATAGAAGTTATCAATTACTGAAGGCTACTCTGCATTAATGCAAAATAATGGTATTGAATAATATTCTCAATATCTGCAAATCGTGAAAATCATACTTAGAAGTAAAGTCATCTTTACTATAGCTTTGTAACCATGTTCAATATAGTATCATCAAGTATATTGGAATTGTTATTCCATCCCATTATAGCTATATTTCGTAGTTGTTGACATTTTGTTATTCAACAGTGATGTTGTTCAAGAAAGAACAGTATAAATTATGATAACGTAAAAACACATTCTTGATAACCACTAACTCTTAACTGTAAGTCGGTAGGTATAAGAGCAGTTTGCACTGGAACTTCTACGACTCTATTCTAGCCTACCTGCAGTCTACACAAATCATCCTGAAAAACATTGTTTGATTTCCCCACAGTTTCTATTGGAGTTCTCAACAACAGAAGAATCTAATTTCTATTGAATGGAATGATACAACTATGGATTGAAAAACTGAATTGCTGCTAGTTGAATGATCATAATATACTCGTAATTCCAGGCTGCAAGTGTATGATGATGTAGCCTGATTGTTTTCAGGTGGTCGGTTGCGAATGCACGCTCCGAATCACACACGCAAACTAATCCGATCGAATTAATTTGACGTTTGTCGAGCAGAACCCTCCCAACTTTATCAGGAATACACATCGATTGTTTGACAGTCAGCGGCTTAGCCGGTCAACAATTTCACACCTATTGGCGTTTCCCTGAAGTTTAATTACTTAGGGGTAGGGTGTGTTTACTGGAGAATTTAGATTGAAAATTTTAATAATGAACTGAAACAGCAATTAGGAGGGTTGAGCTACTGTTTATGTATGCTTTGTATACACACTCGACCCCATCAAACAGCAAATCGCAAACACTGCAAGAATAACTTCTAAATAAATGTAAGCCTGATAACATAGAGAAAATTTGAGTTTTGCGTGTGTATATAATCACTGTAATTTTTTCATCACAAACTATGATAAAAAGTAACAACTAGCAAACCATGAAAACTATGGTAATTTATTGATTGGTTAAATATTGTTACTCACATGAACATCATTATTCAATACTAGCAGGAGCCCGTGCTCCGCAAGGATCTATTTTAAAACTTGACAAACTGAAAACTTGATGTAATGAAATTTTGAAGAGTCGAAAATAGGCCTATAACCATCCTTGATTAATTAAGAATCTACATGCAAAATTTCAAGTTAATTAGTCTAGTAGTTCAGACGTGATGATGCGTCAAACATAATTTTCCCATCCCGTACGTGTATAATCCACCTCTTCACTTCATCATAGATTATAGTTAACGACTGCAATAGATAGGACTGTTGAGCAGAATAGTTCCATTTACAGACCTATTTTTCGAAATTATCGGCCGAGCGGCTACTGAAGAACGGAAAGATGATCATGATTCAAGATCATAATTGCGATAATATGGTTTAGTATCCAAAGTTACCAGCTGTAATAAACACGTCACCTTGTGATAAATTGTGTACTAGTATGAAAACGATAGTTTGGAGTTCATGTGTAGTTGATTGGTACCAGCTGTAGATAATGGTTCCTTAGAAGACCTCAACAAATAATTATCACTCCCCTATCATTGAGAAACTGGAAAATGTTGGATAAAAATTATTCACCTGATGGAAGAGAGTTGCTCATATTGCATTCATTAATTACTGAAGAATGACAGAATAATTTACAATTCTTTTGAATTTAGCTTCCCAAATGTAAGATTGACAGAATATGGAATTCTGTGTGATTCATCGTACATCGCATATTTCCTGGACCATCTGTTGACAATCAACAACTATGAAAACATTGAATTCATCTTTGAAACACTGATTTAACCTATATATCTTTTTTAATTCAACACTTTACTGAAGAGTATGTTTTCGGAATAAATGAATGCTGCATGACTAAGCACATAGGAAGTCCGTATTGAGATGTAAATGAAAATATTGATTGTCAGATAAATTCCATGATCCACCAAATAAAGTAAAGTGAGACATGAGATACATTGACTTTCGGCGGTACGAAGTTGGCCAGGTAAGCTAGTTGTAAATAAAAAATAATTATTCACCTCATGAAAGAGAGTTGTTCATATTGCATTCATTGATGACTGAAGAATGGCAGATTAATCAACAATTTTTTTGGATTTTTGCTTAGCTTATATTCATCATTAAATGGAAGATGGAAATAATATGGAATTATGTGTGATTCATCGTATATCGCATACTTCCTGGACCATCTATTGACAATCAACCACTATGAGAACATTGAATTCATCTTTGAAACACTGATTTAAACTATCTTTTATTTTAATTCAACACTTTACTCATAGATATTACTAACTACCAATTGATTGAGAAGAATATGTTTTAGGAATAATGAATGCTGCATGACAAAGCACATGGGAAGTCCGTATTGACATTTAAATGAGAATATTGATTATATCAGTTGAATTTTATGATTCACCAAAATTTGGTTTATAGTTTTGACTTTATTCAATAAAGTCAAGTGTGAAATGAGATACATTGACCTTTTTGGCGGTTCGAATTTCGCCGGGAAAGCTAGCTGTAAATAAAGCTGTAAACTCGTACTTTTTATTCACAAAATATTTACAAAAAATATAAGTTATATATATAATGAACTCACGGCTAGTACTCAAGTTGGTCTTTTTCTGGCCGTGCTACAAATAAATGTAGATGTTTGACATTTTGTTTTTGTAATCTTGTAGGCTATTACGAAAGTTTTTCAATATGATTTTTGATGGCAATGAAATTTGAATTTGAAAAAAGAATGATCAAAAAACTCTCAACCAAAGAAAATATCTGTGCTCTGTTCTAATCGGACAAAATATCTTAGAAACATAATCCGTTCTTAGTACACGTCTAGCATGTTTGGAGAATATTTGTGCAGAGTTTTAAGTCTGTAGGCCAATTAGTTTGCGCTGTAGTGTGATTTTACATCAACATTTTCGAAAAATGCCCTCTCCTGAACCCCCCTGTGCTCCTGATTGGAATTTTTTTTGCATAGATCTTATTTTCTTTCGTAGCTGAACAAAAACATTCCTCATGACTTTGCTATGCGATGAGCGGTTGAAAAGTACAATATTTTTGGGGGCCCCAGCTCCTTCAGGGGGGGAAATTCCTGAAAATCCTTTCTTAGTGGATGTTTTGAGGCTACCATGAACAGTTGTGCAAAATTTCGAAATTTCTGTGGCTTGATTCCAGTCTGTCGGGACTAAGCCTTCCATAGATATAGAAGAAGAAGAATATTGGAGGAAATCTAACTATTGGTATGATCATGTCAAGTTTGGTATTTTCTACACAAGGTGAGAATAATTCGATATTTGTAGCTTCCCAACAAGAATTTAGTAAATGAGGTATGATTTTGGACCACCTTGACGAGTCGAGAAGAATGAAGTGTGGTACGATGAAATCTGAGCATTGTGTCACAAGTAATAGGTAAGTGTTTGAAATTTTGATCATTGAGGTGTCCTTACGCGCGCCTCCCCACTAGGAAATACTCAAATGAAGTGCATCTAACGGGTGATTCTCATAGTCTCATGAACTCATGTCATTGTGCGAAATATCAATGTGAGGACAATGAGTTGGTGATGATGGTTGAAGCTGAAAATTAGCTGTTTTTTACAATACAAGGAACATTGTTGTCAGGTGTACCTGGAAATTTATATGAGATCTACCTGATCTCAGATTGTAGAGCACAAAAATACGCCTAGAGGGATTTTTAGTTATACATCCAAATGGTAACAATCGGAAAATATTGTTTATCAAAAACTAAGATTCATCAAAATTGATTTTTTCTTCAAATTTCACTCATTTTTGAAAACTCATAACTCAGTACTCATTGTAGATAGAGAGTTCCCAATGATCTCATTTTATTTAAAATTTTATAATCTAAAAAAAGGCTGGAGCAAATTTTTCTCTCCGATCACGAGATTTGGCAGAAATAGCTGAAAACTGGAAAATGAGCCGAAAATACGAGGTTATGGGCACTCAGTATCTAGCACAAGAAAATTTTGCATGCAGAAATTGGTCCTAGACTTCTCCTTTGTACCCGAATGATAAATTAAAAAACAGAACTACAATATAAATTGCGTGCAACAATGTATATAGTGACTGGACTAGAACAGTCTTATTTGCAAATGTGATAATGAAGTTTACAATGTATCTATTCTTGTTCTTTGTGTACTACTTATATAATTTGTCCTTGTAGCAGCTGTAAGTAATCAGTAGTCAAGAATAATCCATTAAACTCTCTAATGGATGAAAGTGATAATTCAAGATAGATTAATGTTCCTAGCTAGAGACAGGTAAACTATGGAAAAGTACTGTTTCATCCAGTCTGGCCCACATCAGACAACTGTCATGAGTTGACCAATTTACAAGCAAGAGCAAGTGGAAATATGACCACACACCTTCCTGACAAGAGTTATTGGTTACTTTTAGACAAAGTGGTATATAAGTAACATGTCACTCAGAGAGAGAATTATGATGTCACTGTTGTAATGATGATGCTCACGTGACCAGGCGACATCTCTATCGTTAGTGTCGTTACATTATCGAGAGCACGTGACAATAGTTCGATACTGTCATGACAATGGGCTTGTTAACTTCTCAGTAGCATGTGAAAGTGGATCAAGTCCTCAAGAGAACTGGTCCCATCTAGAGTTGAATTCACGTACAATAGGTTCCTGCCAAGTCACAAAATATTATATTCAAAATTAGACTACTCAATCAACTATCATAAAATTAGATAATTTTAATGGACTATATTCATGCATTGAAGTTGATAGTGGGTGGATGAGCGTATCACATCCAATATGTCTAGAATATCAACTTTGATAATTATTTTGTAATGATGTAATGTAATCACATGTATTGTAATTAGTCATTGCAGAATCAGAGTGAGAAAGAGAAAGTAATAATATTAGAGGGACCAGGAGTGAGCGAGAAGTAGTTTAATAGTCGAATTCTGTCCACAATTTGAGTGTATTGGCCATCTTAGCAAGTTGATTCTAGCATCCAGTTGATTGAAAACCTCGGAGGTAAGTGATCGAATCCATCTAACACGAAAGAAAAAAAAACATGGTGAGAGAATGAGAGAGGCTCCTGCTGAAGTGACACGGAGAGGAGCAATGATCGCCTCAGAGTAGCAAGGTGAAGTGGAACTTTACCTTAAAAGCCGATTGAGATCTTGCTGAACTCTCTCATCCGACTCCTTGACAGAATACAACTTTGAGGAAAGGCAAAAAGCTTTCTTGAACTTTCTACTACTGCAAAACAGATCAGTGTGGTGTCCATTCTAAGCAATCTCATTCTTCCCCAAGGAACTGTTAACACTCATATTCAGAGTACAGTGATTCCCAATTACTTGCAAATTAAGGCCATTCAGAATTTTCTCAGGCTCATAATACAGATGGGTCCAAAAATATTTATACAAATTTTGACAGTGAATATTTTGGCAACGCACTGGCAGGACGTTCCAGACTGCCTTACATAGAATGACATCTTTGAGAGTCGTAGGCCTATATCTCAATATGAATCATTCTGTTCATTTCAAATTGGCTACTTCATGCTACAATACTCGTAGTCAATGAACAGTCTTTTTTAATGAACCAAAATTCGGGAGAAGAATAGTTATGGGCTGTTTCAGTTGATTCTCCCCCAAATTATTTTGAATAATAATTTTGTATCATTGAATCAATGAAAAAATAACAATGAAGAATGCTATGGTTTCTAACTTGGCCGTCGCTCCGTATCTCGGGCAGCGCATGCGTTTTGAACTGAACAATGACACTCGAGAGCAGCTCAAAATTTGATCAAATACTGAAATAATAAAAATAGTTTTTTGGGTCTACCTTCCATAGCTTGCGAATAAATACGCTGGAATACATCACCTGAACACGCTTCAGTGGTATAAAACGACCTTGACGTTTACAACATTCTGAAACGGCTGTCACACGGCCAGTTACTACACACACATCGATTTCTGGACGTTCGAATTTTTGCCTTCTTTATGAATTCTACCAAATAATACGGAATTTGGAAAACAGCATCCATTTGACATCATCTTTCCAATCAAATAGAATAAATTTATAAGGACGGTGAAAAATCGTACGTCCGAGAATCCATCTGTGTGTAACTGGCTTGAATGCTGACTACTCATGTCACACTATCTTTTGACTAAACATTGAACTACGATTCAGAGTAAGATTCATAGTTGTAAGTTGTTCTTTTCCCTACCAGTTGTGCCCCATCTGAATAAGTGGATGGTAAGGAGAAGAGGATTGATGCTAAGAATGTCTGTTCCAAGACAATATTGACAGTTGATATTTTCTTGTGTTTTTACTTATGCTCGAATGTCAAAGTTGGACCCATCATTCGCTAGAATGCATTAAGTAGGGTTACATATGTAAATATGAAATTCCTGTAAAAATATACGTAAAATAAATTTTTATGTTCAGTGGAGAAGCAAAAAAAAAAAAAAAGTTGAGCACATTTGGGCCCAATTTTTGGGACAACCCTATGAGTAGCCTATCATGCTATTCCATACAGACCGTTACCGAGCAGACTCTGAAATTCAATAATAGAGAACATCATAGAATCAATCAACCGATTGCTGTGCAGCAAATATTAAAAGTTGAATAACTAGATTTGAAACGTAGATACATTTATGAAAATTGTGGAAAAACTGATATGGTACCTACCACAAAGAAATTCGCAGCACGCACATGCACAGACAGGACCTGTGATTGGCTGTAGGAGAGCCGTATATCACTAACAATATCGACTTGGCGTCTCCTTCCTCTTTACTGGTATGTGGTGGCTTGCTGTGTTTTACAGGCTTTTTTGCGGCTATCAATAGGCCGCTTATTGTGTATTGATTCCCAGGATGACGTCGGAAACGACTTCACCGCATATGGGCCCCATATCGAGAGCAATTTTTCCTTTGTGGTGTACGCGCACCTACATCTCCTCTGATCCTAGAATGACAATAAGAGTAGGAGAAAGTGGGTGGGATCCGAACAGCGGATTAGAAGCGGAACTGTTTTACCCTTCCGATCCGTTCTTCCGGCCACGGTCGCTTTTGTGGCCAAAAATGATTGCTTCTTTTAAAACAGTTTTCGCTATCCCCTTTTTTTCATCCTTTGACCAGCGATGAACATCCGCTTGAGTTTGAGCTGAATATCAATGTTTGAAGTAAAAAACTGATTCGTTCAACGTGATCCAATGATACCTAAACTGTCAGAATCATCATGATACGGTTGTAATGGAAAAAAGCTCTTTGGATGAAAATTGAATATTGTGTTTCTTTGATTGATGATTGTAATCAATGAACTCTTCAGGCTGTTACATGATAATATAGGTGAACTCCTGAACAGATTATGAACGTAGAAGAGAGAACAAAGTCAGCTATTTCAATATCACGTTTATGTGGAGCTGGAATGCCGAATGAGACAAATCCCTAATATTTCCTATTTATAAGACCATGGGGAAACAAAAGCATAAGTTTCTACGCTATTGTTTCTTAAGCTATTCTCAAGCTATTGTTCTCTATGATAATACATCCAATGGTATAGGGGGTTTCGTTAATGTCGCAACTTTTACTGCTATCTCAAGACGATAGTCCACGTAGTTCTTTCTTTTGAAGCTGTGTAACGCTGGTTGTCTCTCGTGTTGTGCCGTGTAAACACTCTCATCTGGCCAAAACAAAAAAAATCAACAATAATCATTTTGAGTTAACCGTAAAAGTTGCTACATAAACGCCCTATACCATGGAATATCTACTTTCGCTATTGTTTCTCTATGATAATACTCAGATGGGCTTTGACTTTTTCTTACCAATGCAATTCATGGATTTGTATAGTGGATAGTGTCAGGTACAATGGTTCTAATACGCTTTATAGTTCGAGGAAATTAGCATGAATTTATTCAAAGTCGAGAAGTAATTATAGCACAAGTATTGTGGAATTTCCGAGATGAAATATACAATACATCAGATAGATTATCCAATACTTGAATGTATCGGTTTATCATTCGTGATTTGAGATGGAAGTCCAGTTCTACAATGAATATATGAAGTTATCACAATCTCAATGATATT
Organism: Nilaparvata lugens; assembly: GCF_014356525.2. NCBI lineage: Eukaryota > Metazoa > Arthropoda > Insecta > Hemiptera > Delphacidae > Nilaparvata > Nilaparvata lugens. Next base: position 64,656,608 of record NC_052506.1, on the reverse strand, counting down.
TCACATGATGAATCAACTATGAAATTCCCTCATCAATCATCATAAAAATTTGGACTTATTACTTTCGCTGGAGTTGTCACGATGAATGAACTACTAATACTAACTACTAATTACTAATAGAATAAGCTATAACATAAAGAACCTTCCCCCTTACCAATACACAAGAAATTGCGCCACTCAACACGGAATACTCGTTGTGAATCCTGTGGCATGACTGTTGCCATTAAGTAAACTTTTACAGCAGCTTCCATCCTGAAAAATTAAAGCTGAACACATTTCTATCATCTTGGCCGCACTGATCCCAAGGGCACTATACTTTACTGTGTATTGGCAATGGCGAATTTTTATCGCCAGGCTTTCCAAATATCCATTGATTAATACAACGCTGGAACGAGAAACTTTCAAGCTAGAGTACTATTTTTGTGGCGTCCATCCGACCAGCCAACGGAATGCAAGTCACGCAAGCTCTAAAATCACTCGTCCTCATGTCTACCGACATCTAAAGTGTAGGAATAATGTATGTTATCGATTGATTTCATTTTGGTGAGTGATCCAGCCCCTTCCAACTTTAATGTGATTTTGTAGATCGCATGTTTCCAGTTTTACTGTCCAGTATCCAGCCCTCTTGTCTGGACTGAATTCACCCCACATGCCAACTAGTTGAATAATTTCCTGTGAACGAGAATCTGCCATTAATATTTCAATGAAATCCTCTCAAACCAATCTGTTCATAACCAAACACTTGGGAAATTTCAAATGGCTTGAAGAATGCCTCAATTTTCAAATTGGTAATTTTTGAGTGCTGCATCTGTTACAATATTCGTTGACTATGGGAAATTACAGGTAATCTTATAGAATTATATCTCATTATATCTAATGATCATCATCATAATAGAAAAGGTATAGGGTATAGTGTATATTTTCTCTATGTTATCATTCAAGTGCTGAAAAATTATAGAAAAGACATATCACATATAAAGATCAAAATCATTCACTTTCGATTTACTTTCAACCATAAAAAAACAGTCAATATTGCAGTGACTCATATTTTCGAAAATACTGAATAGGTCTACTAACATTATACCCAGAGACAATTCTGTTTCCATCAACATATTATCAGTATTGAGTGATCATGTTCTAAGGCTCGGTAATGTAGATTAATGATCAATGAACTCAAATTTTAGATCTGGCAACCTTTTTACAACTTGAGAAGTGCTGTTCATGAAGGTAGTAGGAGAAAAGTGATCCCATAGCAGATCTAATTGAAGGGTTGCTGTTTGGTTAAGCAATGAATTTGGGACCGCCAATATGATCGCTTAATGGTTACAGCCGATCAATAGTACATACTCGTCAACTAAATTATTCAAAATCCCTCTTTTCCTCTTGTAGGTGGCTTGAACACTAATGAACGTCATGAAATATTTCCATCCCACTGCAACGGTAAAGAATGATGCCCAGCAAACAAGGGCAGTATTCATACACGGGTCACATACATTTCATCATGTCCAATGCAAATTGAATCAATGTAAGCGTGCATATTACATCACCTGTGATCTGTAACTTTTTCGTTACATGTTGCACATATGTAACAAGCCCGGCTCGACGTCAGACTTCATTAACGCTCAAATTGTCCATCGCAAATAACGCTTCCACCACTCTACTTGCCGATATAAATAATGATCGTAACCGGAATAGCTCGCCTGTTGTAAATTTATTATGAACACCATCCGAAATCATTGATGAGGGCTTCCAAATGGACATAAATTATTATACTCATGCGATAATGCCATCAATCCTGACAGTATCATCGTTACAATAATAATTGTGACTCATTTTCAACCAACATGATTCAATTATGATCTCCAAAAACCTGTTTCTCGATTCCAGCTTCATTCATCGAAATATGAAAGAGCCAGGAAGTTATTGAATTGAGTTTCGGATAATAATGGAGACGATCCCATGAAAACATGTGTAGCATGAGTTCCCGTGATTCATTTTTGAGATTCCATCATAGAGTTTTTCAAATTATTGGAAGGACTTATCGGGGTGATTTCTTCAAAAACCATGAGTAACCCAATCACGAGTACCCACTAGTTGGTTTGGATCACTGGAAAATATTTAATTGCATTTTGAATTACCTCATGATTCAACTGTTGAATCGTAGCTTCAATATCACACCAAGCAAAAATTCAACGTTGATCAACTTGATTCATGTAGATCAATGACTTATGAACTAAAATACGTTAGCTCTGGCAACGTTGTTCACTCTCAGTTCTCCTGTTTGGTAAAGTAGAGAGGAAATTAGAGATTTTTTATACTATACTCTTCTTACATGACAGAAATGATCAGATGTACTTCAATATAGAATCATGCAACTCAGAACTTTCTTCTATCAATTGCCCTATTATTTAAAAAACATCATTATTTGGAATCACTCCACTCATAAAGTTAAAAACTACAACGAGTAAGCAAACAATAATTCAAGTCATGAACAATTACGAGTATGTGTTCTATCACACTACATGAAATAATTTACATACTTCCATATCAAAAATGCATTATTAAAAATTTTTATGTCATTAGTTCAATGAATTCCTACATGAGTAGAAAACTGTTGCTGTCCATCGATATTATACGTTTGAAGGAAATTTAACACTTTGCCAAGTCGACATAACCAAGTGGTCTGAGTTTCAACCAGTGCATCATCAGTCAGTTGTCGTTCCATAGGTATGTTTCTCATTTCATGTGGCATTAATTCAACTCACCATTCCTCAGCTTAGAGCTAAAGTACAAGTAGATCAAATTCCAAACTATAATAATGGTGTGATAGAAGGCTCGAAGTACTCATGTGTTTCGTGTGTGATAAAGTTTTGTGAAGAATTCTATGTAATAAATTTTTATCATATTCATTCAAGCTGAGAATGTGACAACCACAATCAACATTAACATAATACAGACAGGATTGTAACTACAGATTTGAATAACTACAAGAGCGTAGCCAGAAAATTCAGTGCATGAATTTCCCCGTTTGCATGGTGAAACTCTAAATTCGTTTTAAATCTTAATCTAGTGCAATCTGTTCATGCTTGAGACGACAGTGCTCCGTTATTTAGAACAATGGGAGAGTACTACAACAGAAGTGGTACAGCAGGTTCTCTAATGATGAGGGATGAAAATAAACATAAATATGAGTCTGAAACAACAGCAAAATAATGACCTTGAATAGAGAGGATGTGACAGGCACATGCAACTAGCGCGAGCCTCCTCTCGCTAATGAGACTCTTTACTCGTCTCTCTCATCACGTTCAGCCGTCACACGCTGCTTCAGCTGCTCCACTGTTTACTTGCTTCCTCCCTCACAATCAGATCTGCTCGCTCTCTGCTCTCTGCTCGAGCTTCAGGGAAATAACTCAGACGCAAATTGAACAGCTAAAAGATAAAAGCGATGCCTGCATTCTACAGGAATATAATTTGAGCTCAAAACTCTTTTCAGTAAGTTTCCTATGAGAAAAAACCTGGAATTCAAATAAAAGCCGTACCCACCGTGCCTGCTGAAGCTCTTTTCATTTTCCACATACTGCTTCTTTCAGTGAGAGGCAATGTATACTCTAAATTAATATCAGTCGGTAGTCCGGTGGCAATCATAATTCATGATAATTGGACACTTGCAGCTCACTCTCTTTGAAAGGGTTGTTATATCTGTGCTTCAATTTCAGATTTCATATTTCTCATTTCTTTTTCTATAGAAATATAGTTTTCCTCTGATACTGGAAACTAATAGTAGCCACAGAATAAACTTTCTCAGCTGTGCTCAATTTATTATCATACAAAACGTTGTTTATCGGGTCTCTCGCAGAAAATCTGATTTACCAAAGATGAGACGAATATGTGCGGGAGGATATAGGCTACTTAACTAACATCACTATAATAAGTTTCAAACTTAGTAGTAATATTACTGATCGAAATAGCAATTGTACTCTGAATTAGTTTCAATTTCACTGTTTTGAATGAAATTTCAGTTAGGTATAATATTTCCGGACCTAGATTAAAAAGAGATTTCTATAGATTCTGCACATTCTCATAGAACCCAGATGGAATAGATTCTTGACCTAAGTTTGTATCATCTGTCAAAGATGTATTCTATACTTATAAAACTTCTATCTCACTGATTCACTGATCACGAATTCCGGAGAACTACTGAATGGATTGCAACAAAACTTGAAATATAGATTCCTTATACGTCCTAGGTGCTGCTCGATAAGAAATATTTTGGCGATATCTCAATTCTAAGGGTGGTTTTTAAGGGTTTAAAGTTCGTCTTTTAGCATGTATATTCTTCTTCTCCTAATCTCTCAATTATAATTGGAATTTCCATATCATATTATGTTACTATGGAACTATAATCTAGAGAGAGTACCTCTTCGAAACAGTTGTTAACTGACAACTAAATTAATAACTTTGTCAGGTTGGCATTAAGTTGAGATGACTTCATTAGGTTGGCACCAAGTTGAAGAACTAATTAAAATGCATTTATCGAGAACAAATTGATTGGGCAGATGGGCACTGCTGCTACAATTAGAGCTATTCCTGGGAGTGTAGATGATTTTTTTTCATAAAACAAACTCTTATGACGGGAGTTGCTTCTATCAATTGATTCTATTCCATCAAGACTAATTTTGTTTGTATATTTGACAGATCGCAAAAACTACTACTTGAACAATTTCGATGAAAATTTAAATAATTCAGTATGATATATGGAAGGTATTTTTGAAACTTCAGAAGTGTCCGTTGTGGAATCTGTTTGCATAGAATGAAGAGATTCGGCCAAAATTCAACTTGGGCGAAAGAAAGGGGTTATTTATTAAAACGGTCAAATAGCTGTTGTTGCTCTTCCCAATATAGAAATATCTTCCATAGAAGTTAGGCGATTTTCCCACGAATCAATTATTCTCAAACATTGTTTGTTTCACCAAAGAAAATAGATGAAGGTAGCTTTCGATAAAAGTATTGGAGAATATGCATAACAGTTCGTTGAATGTCAGTATTCCTCATTAATAGCATCAATGCTCCCCATTCAAACAATCCTGACAAATTTATGTGAATCTTACTATAATCAGGTTACTTTAGATCAGATGAAAATAATAATGTTGATGATCGCTACTGTTTCAATTTCAATCATGTTTGACATTTTTGCTTCTGATGCCAGCTGTTATTATTATGTGGAATAAGCTTTCCTTGAATGAAATCATAATCAGTGAAGTCAATAATTATACTAAAGCTGCGTTTACATCAAAGTTATTAACATTTTGTTAATAACTTTGATGTAATTGAAGCTTAACTTAACTTATCATACACATGATAAACGTATGTGTTTGTTAAGTTCTGTTTAATCTAATAGAATCTATGAGGATTAAGTTATCAACATTATGTGAATAGCTTTGGTGTAAAGCCAGCTTTGGGAAGCAATTTCTGTTTGAATATTGTAAAGCTGTATTTTACTCGCTTCACACATGTAGGGTGAATCTTGTACTGAGTCAATGGTGTAGAGGCTATAAATTTTGCAATGCGTGTGTGGACGCTGAGTGAACACCAGACTGATTGATTCACTACAAGATTCAATACAATTGTCGGAATCGCGGGAGGCCTAAACGCTCGCTCACCCTTGATTCTTCTAATGACAGATTGTATAATGATGAAATTTTTATAAGTAGTGTAGCGGACGCTAAACACTGAATACGGATACCTTAAAATTATTACCTGTGAAGAATGAGCATACAAAATCATACAGGTCGAGCAAAAATCCCGATGTAGCTAATTTACGGGACTGCGTCTCTAATAAGTTCTGAAGGATTAAAAAATATGGTATTTGAACCAAATATCGTTCAGAATATACTTCGAGAACAGAGTCTTGTCGGGTTTTAAGCTCTATTGTAGGAATTTATATGATCTATGGCTGCCACTGCTGTACAATTGATGCATTCGCTCCTAAGTCGAGGTAGGTAACAGATAAAAGCTGATATATGAGCAGGTAAGGACAAAGAATAAATATCTTGATCTGACCTCACTCGCTACATCCACTTGGACCTGTTCCAATATCCAGCTTAATTCAATTATTCTAATGATCGTATTCGATCGGTTCTTGATAATATAGAACGTATCAGACACAATAATTGACAGGCTTAAGAAATAATCGAACTCAGAAAGCGAATTAACAAAACTGAAATATATTACAATAAAATATGCAATCATACAGTGCAGATTCAGAATTTGATTTACAGGTTGATAATAATTTAGCATTAACAGAAGGAGTTAAAAATGTTCTTGTGCTTGCATGATACCATGCGTGATTCAACAGAATTTTACGATTGATAAAATTGAACAATTTTGAAAGAATAGTGAAAAAATGAATTATAAAATATTTTAAAAAAAAAATGTTCGGGGTCGTGGTTCAGGCAGCGGAGGATAGTTAATCAACTACAAATTCTTAGAAATTAAATATGAATAAATTTTAGGCTCTTAATAACTAAAAGCGCTTGTCGGCGTGGCCAATAATTTAACGAAGAAAAATTTATGTTTTTCTGCACTGAAATATTTTTCGAAGCGTAGATTGGGGCCCCTTATGACTTATAACTCACGTGAAATTCCTTGGTCGTCGTGGTTTTCTTCTTTAGATCAAAAATCGTTTGATCGGCGGCAATCCAGGCTTCGGTTTCAGCACGTGGGGAAGTTTAATTTAAATATCTCCTTCACCGAATTAATTAAGGGATAATTTACTTTAAGCTTTTAAATTTATCGATTGATGAGAACAGAAATTTACGAATAACAAATAAATTGGCCTAAAATATCGGCTCACAAATAGAACATTTAAAATCGAACAAGAAATTTTCACAAATAGGTCTTTGGTAACTATGAAAGAGATCTACACGGTAAGGATTTCAAAAGGGAAGTGCTGCTCTTTTCTCTAAGCTTTTAGGCTAGACCTTGCTTCTCAGAATCTCAATGTAATAATTTGCATAAAAATTTGCCATTGGTAGAACGCTTGTGACGTAAACATGACGTCAGTGGCAAGTAGTAGAATACAATTCCTTTAATTACAATAATAATTTAATTTATGTAATTCTTAAAACTGCTTAATCTTCTAGACATAGTTCCTCTCATACAATGTACACGTGCTAGTGTAACTGATAAGGCAGGGTTGGTGTCTGATAATAGATTAACATGTGTTGCTTTCAAACGATCACCGTCTTGGTGCTATTTCTATGCACTGTGATTGGCTTAGACCTGCCATAGAGATTTAATTACCATGTGGTTCAGTTGAATTAAATTATTAATAGATTAATATTCTTGTACAATTTTTATTAGGTTTGAGATTGTTATAAATAATTTCTGCCATTTTATCAATAATATAATTTCATGCTATGACCTATTTAGTTACAATAAGACCTGACGTATAATATAATTTCTTAAATAATAAATAATTTCAACGATAACACATACATTTTATTTTTTTTTTATTTGAAATTCTTGATCCTTTATGGATAGTTTTGATTTTTTGAGATGGTATTATATCTTACGTGAAGCCAGCGTGACATTTGACAATACTTTGAATCAGTCAGCTGCGTTCGAACTGTTTTAAAAACATCTGATCGATAGTAAACAAAGTGTAACCTCAAAATCAGTGAGCGATTCATAAATAATTTGTGCTTTATTCGCAAAATAATTATAATTTTATTGAATAATTTTCCTAGAAAAATATTCAGTACAGAACGGTACTCTTATCTAATATACAGTTATTGATAAGTAAGCCTTATCGCTCGGTCGCTAACTATTCCTTTAGCAAATTCTTTCATTTTAAAAGGTAATCACAATTTTTCTCTCTTTTCATGAGATCTATTTGAAAAATTCATCACACAAAAGCCCCCAGGATATTTTAAATAGGTAATTGGGAGACGAGTCGAAACAATGACTATTTGAAAAATCCGATATTGTGATGAATACACTATTTCATCTCCTTACTTCTACGAAAACTCAACACTTAACACTAAAAACAATATATCGTGCACTTTTGGCTACGAGAAAATAATAATTGATTGTTCCTTCCATTGGATACAATCAAAATACAATAATTAATGAGGTCTCTTAGGATCCTTCATTAAAAACAACTCCACAACTTTCATTCATGGGTGGCTTATGAGCAGACCCATAACTATAACAAATATACAAGATTTCACATATTACTTCTTAAGATTTGAACAGTATTTGCAACAAATATAGACTTTCATCATTTTTTCATAGTTATTACAGGTTTCGACTCTTTGTTCTGGCTTTTACATAAATTGGGTGAGAGTGTGATTTTACTTCGGTGACTTGACAATCGTCTACCGTTTGACTCGAGCAATTTCTTATTTGCGCTTAGTACGTTGCGTACAAACAGGGTTACACTTGAAATGGCTTTCTTGATTTTTATCAATGTTGGTTACAAATATTAAGTCCTTAAGATTATATTTATCAATTTGAATTTCAATTCATGATCTTTTGATGCAACAGTAATAAATTTCACATTTAAAGGTAAGAATTTCATTTTCTTTGGAGTTTTTTAGAGATACATTCATATAACACAGAACATGCGCATTTCGTGCAAATTAACATAAGTATATATTTTTTTTGTTTGTGTTTTTTACTTATAATTCCACATTAAATAATGGGTTACAATAATTAACTAACGATATTGCTTTGATTCTATTAACATTGACTCTAGGATTTCGTACACATTGGTTGGTGGGACGAAGAAAATTATCGAACAGGCGTTGGTTCTGAATAGATTTTTTCTATCGATTCTGTATTTCGAGGTTATATTTACGCATTTTTTCAAATAAACTTTGTTTATTTTCTTTTTTCCTATTCACTACTAATTTCATGTTATTTCTAATTTATAATTATTTCCCGTGGATACTATAATTCTTGTTTCTATTTTCAGTTGTGCAGATGATACTAGGCGATTGTTTCTGTGATGACTATGACATGAGGCGGATGGCTTGATTAGGTTGGTAAATTTTTAAAGTTGTTTCGTAGTTTTATTTTCTTCTGTTATTAAAGTTGATAATAATTTCTTCATTTGAAGTGGATTGTTGTTTATTAGATGAGATGCGGCGAAGTTTAGGTTATGTTGATTATGATTAGGCTGCAGTAAAAAGATGCCAGTCTGCTAAGATATGATTCGATGTGTAGGCTGTGACTATGAAGAAGTTTGATAGTTGATGTATTTCACAACGTAGTTTCCAGTTAATTAAAACATTATTTCTTTCTCAAGCCCCCATCTAATTTGATTTCGGTATTATTCAAGGTCCAATTGCGATTTGTGACTGTCCGTTTTACTAAACTTGGCTTAAAACGAATGTGCCTGCGAAGTAGGTAGATCTCTTCAGCCAATGTTGTCTTTCCTTGTTGACCGGTGACATGTAGTTTGCTATTCTTAAACCTTACATGCCGGTGGTGTCTGTAGGTTTTTTCGAATAATCTTTTTCTTTTTTGCATGCCGGTGTACAGTCTGTTTGACTTTAACCGGACATGACTGCGGTGATTGTAGGTCCTTCTTGATACTATTTTCCTTCTTTCTCGCATATTGGTGGAAAGCTTGATGTAGGATTTCAGCCTAACATGACGGCGGTGTAAATAGATCCTTTCAGATATTTTTCTTCTTTCCTGAATTGTTTTGCTGCTTGTGTGTTGTTTTGATTCATTGGTTTTTAGTTTCAGTTGTGATTTTGATTTGTTGTAGGTTTTCGTTTTACTTCTATTATTTTGTGAACTATCTTCATGAGTGCTGGGTTTATCTGTTTCAAGTGCTGTCCTCGGTGGATGGGAGATACGTGCGGTCGGCGGTCCGGGCTGCTCTTCAATTTGGTGGGCAACGTCCTTGGACTCCTGGTGTCCGGCGCGCGGTGGTACGGGCTGTTCCTCTACCTGATGGACGTCATCCTCAGCTTGGCAGGTGATGTCGTCCGGCTTCTCTTGGCATTCTGCGGGCGGTGATGCAGGCTGTCCCTCTACCTGATGGATGTCATCCTCAGCTTGGTGGGCGATGTCGTCCGGTCCCTCTCGGCGTTCGGCGGGGTGCGGTGCGACTTCAGTCTTGATATTCTCGGTGGGTTGGTTTTCCATACATGTGTCATGTTCGCTTGCCTGTTTTATGACCTCCTCCTTGGGTGTGTCTGCCTTCGCATGCATGGGCTCAGTCTCTGGTCCAATATTGATTTTTATTGTCTGATGATCCCCCTCGATTTGCTGTGTTACCATCCTGCTTTCCTCTGCTGCTTCCTTCAACCTTTGTTCCTGTTTTTCGAAACCTTGTTCACTTGCTATCCGCATCTGTCGGACTTCTTCAATTATTTCTTCATTTGCTCGTGTGTTTCCTTCATATGAATTTTTTACTACTTCCAGGATGATGTTTGCCCAATATAGCGGGATGAGTGTGTGGTCTTCGGTCAGCGGTGGGGATTCTGTAGTGTGAAGTACAGACGTCTGGACCTCTGGGACGGCGGTGCATGGGCGTTTCTCCTGCGCGACATCTTCCGCCCTTGAAGTCGCCGATGTGGGCTCCAGGATGCAATGTGGTTCTTCCATAATTTATCGGATGATATAAAGATGCAAGTGTGTTGAAACGACCGCAAACATGTGGGGTTATGTGAAACGATTATATGTGAATGATCAAATATTGAAATAGTGTGAAAAATTCGTTCAATGAAGAAATACAAAAGTGTGATTCAATAATATGTACAGTGATGAAGTGAATCAAATTAGCAATATCGTTGACATAAAAATGACAAGAACATACAGGATACACAGTGAACACTTATGCGGTAATACAGGTACGCCTCTTATAATTTATTATTACTATTATTATTATAAATATTTTACTTTTATAATTTCTTGCCGCAATTCTATATATAGGCTAGTGTTCTTTGCAAAATTTTATATAAAAGCAGTGATGCTCTGCTTGAATTCCACAATATATCCGTGATTTAATTTTACTTCCCTCTTTATGTTTTAAAAATTTAAAAATATAAATACTTCAATCCTCTTTTCTGTAAATTTTTATAATTGTTTCAATATAGACCTAATATTCTTCAAATAATATGACCTTTCTTATGGTATTTCTTAAACCTATGACTTATAGTATGACCAATTTTCGAATAACACAATAATAAAATTCTGAGTTCGATTTTTTCTCTAAAAATTCATCAATCGATAAATTTCTTTTCCGTTCAAAAATTGGGTATGGTACTTCTTGTTATTTTATATAACAGTGAGCAGTCAATATTAAATTCGAAAAAATTCACAACCATGAATTTTTCAAAAAAAATTTTCCCGTTGTCAGCGCTATAGTATACTGAGCAACTAAATAATCCTCGCAGTCGATTATCCACCTCTTCAATGCCTATCACTGTTGGGCGCCAAATCATGTAAAGCTGTATTTTACTCGCTTCACACATGTAGGGTGAATCTTGTACTGAGTCAATGGTGTAGAGGCTATAAATTTTGCAATGCGTGTGTGGACGCTGAGTGAACACCAGACTGATTGATTCACTACAAGATTCAATACAATTGTCGGAATCGCGGGAGGCCTAAACGCTCGCTCACCCTTGATTCTTCTAATGACAGATTGTATAATGATGAAATTTTTATAAGTAGTGTAGCGGACGCTAAACACTGAATACGGATACCTTAAAATTATTACCTGTGAAGAATGAGCATACAAAATCATACAGGTCGAGCAAAAATCCCGATGTAGCTAATTTACGGGACTGCGTCTCTAATAAGTTCTGAAGGATTAAAAATATGGTATTTGAACCAAATATCGTTCAGAATATACTTCGAGAACAGAGTCTTGTCGGGTTTTAAGCTCTATTGTAGGAATTTATATGATCTATGGCTGCCACTGCTGTACAATTGATGCATTCGCTCCTAAGTCGAGGTAGGTAACAGATAAAAGCTGATATATGAGCAGGTAAGGACAAAGAATAAATATCTTGATCTGACCCCACTCGCTACATCCACTTGGACCTGTTCCAATATCCAGCTTAATTCAATTATTCTAATGATCGTATTCGATCGGTTCTTGATAATATAGAACGTATCAGACACAATAATTGACAGGCTTAAGAAATAATCGAACTCAGAAAGCGAATTAACAAAACTGAAATATATTACAATAAAATATGCAATCATACAGTGCAGATTCAGAATTTGATTTACAGGTTGATAATAATTTAGCATTAACAGAAGGAGTTAAAAATGTTCTTGTGCTTGCATGATACCATGCGTGATTCAACAGAATTTTACGATTGATAAAATTGAACAATTTTGAAAGAATAGTGAAAAATGAATTATAAAATATTTTAAAAAAAAATGTTCGGGGTCGTGGTTCAGGCAGCGGAGGATAGTTAATCAACTACAAATTCTTAGAAATTAAATATGAATAAATTTTAGGCTCTTAATAACTAAAAGCGCTTGTCGGCGTGGCCAATAATTTAACGAAGAAAAATTTATGTTTTTCTGCACTGAAATATTTTTCGAAGCATAGATTGGGGCCCCTTATGACTTATAACTCACGTGAAATTCCTTGGTCGTCGTGGTTTTCTTCTTTAGATCAAAAAATCGTTTGATCGGCGGCAATCCAGGCTTCGGTTTCAGCACGTGGGGAATTTTAATTTAAATATCTCCCTCACCGAATTAATTAAGGGATAATTTACTTTAAGCTTTTAAATTTATCGATTGATGAGAACAGAAATTTACGAATAACAAATAAATTGGCCTAAAATATCGGCTCACAAATAGAACATTTAAAATCGAACAAGAAATTTTCACAAATAGGTCTTTGGTAACTATGAAAGAGATCTACACGGTAAGGATTTCAAAAGGGAAGTGCTGCTCTTTTCTCTAAGCTTTTAGGCTAGACCTTGCTTCTCAGAATCTCAATGTAATAATTTGCATAAAAATTTGCCATTGGTAGAACGCTTGTGACGTAAACATGACGTCAGTGGCAAGTAGTAGAATACAATTCCTTAATTACAATAATAATTTAATTTATGTAATTCTTAAAACTGCTTAATCTTCTAGACATAGTTCCTCTCATACAATGTACACGTGCTAGTGTAACTGATAAGGCAGGGTTGGTGTCTGATAATAGATTAACATGTGTTGCTTTCAAACGATCACCGTCTTGGTGCTATTTCTATGCACTGTGATTGCTTAGACCTGCCATAGAGATTTAATTACCATGTGGTTCAGTTGAATTAAATTATTAATAGATTAATATTCTTGTACAATTTTTATTAGGTTTGAGATTGTTATAAATAATTTCTGCCATTTTATCAATAATATAATTTCATGCTATGACCTATTTAGTTACAATAAGACCTGACGTATAATATAATTTCTTAAATAATAAATAATTTCAACGATAACACATACATTTTATTTTTTTTTTATTTGAAATTCTTGATCCTTTATGGATAGTTTTGATTTTTTGAGATGGTATTATATCTTACGTGAAGCCAGCGTGACATTTGACAATACTTTGAATCAGTCAGCTGCGTTCGAACTGTTTTAAAAACATCTGATCGATAGTAAACAAAGTGTAACCTCAAAATCAGTGAGCGATTCATAAATAATTTGTGCTTTATTCGCAAAATAATTATAATTTTATTGAATAATTTTCCTAGAAAAATATTCAGTACAGAACGGTACTCTTATCTAATATACAGTTATTGATAAGTAAGCCTTATCGCTCGGTCGCTAACTATTCCTTTAGCAAATTCTTTCATTTTAAAAGGTAATCACAATTTTTCTCTCTTTTCATGAGATCTATTTGAAAAATTCATCACAATATGTGTGTTTTTGGATATATGTATCTATGTCGGATGGATCTCGGAAGCGGCTCTAACGATCTTGATTGAATCAAGAATATAGTGAACTTGCGACAAAAAACATTATTTTGGAACAGGTCTCAACTCTGAGAGAGCTCGCTGGAGTTCCTTGTGAAGGATTATTGGTCCCTCAAGTAGCAGCTGATCAGAAAAAATTCTCAGAGTCTGTTGAAAACGTAAGAGAGTGTGAGAAAATGAAAAAGATTATAATAGCTGTAGTTGAGTTACCACTTTCGGCGACCTTATTTTAAAACCATGCAGTATTCATGAAACATCTGGAAGAATAGATTCAGAGAGATTAGTGACCGGATAATAGCAAAATAAATTTTAAATCGATCTCTCCAAACGTATGATAGTTGAATGTGATGTTCATTGTGAGATGGTAAAAAATGCGACTAATTTCTCCAGCTTCTATTGTATTGGTTCCTATGTTGCTCTATGCTTGTACGCAGCCATGGCCTTGAAAGAACCAGTTGCTTCGTCTGTTGATTCATAATCCGGACTAAATACCACGAGAACCAATCAGATAAGCCTTCTATCAAAAATAACCCTGCTCTGATTAATTCTTATGAAATTTGAAAATTTAATCCTGATTGAACAGGCTTTTGTGCTACCACTGGGCCTGATATTTTCATGTTTCAAAATCAGCTATAAACTAAATCGAAAAAACATAATATTCCATCAGCTGCTCCTATTTCCTTTCTTGATGTCATTGAATGGCACAAGACAAACCTATTGATATTGATAGATCACAAGTAAATACCAAAGTTTATTGAAATTATATTCAGTTACATGTCAGTTTTACATCCAAATTTTCATCCCTAAGCTTTCGGTTTCAAGCTAAGATCAAAGAAAGAAATCATATAATGGTAGTCAATAATCAAAGTAATTGAATAAACTCTATCCAGATTCATGCGAATTCACATTGAGATGATCCCATTTTAATATTTATTATAGTAAAGTTTAGAACATAAGAAATCAGCCACAATATGTTATACTATCATGAATGAACTCTCGCATGTATGAATGGACTTCCATGAGAGAAAAAATCAGTGGATTGGCTGCTTTTACACTTTTGGATAAATGAAACGAAAAGTAAGCGACAAGCTATGCCAGAAATTCCAGAATAAGCAAGAGATCCATGGATAGGCTACCAGAGTCATCAAATTCCGAATCACCTTAATTTGGAATTTAATGTTCAATTGCATCAAGCAAAAACAAAAATAACATGATCACTGCTACATTGATAACTGTCAACGGGAAATATTAATTACCAATGAATAAAGTCGAGGACGACTCTTAAGCCTCGCCCAATATTCTACAAAATTCGCTGTAATAAGACTTCTCTTCTACAGAGCACTTCCAACACATTAATTAATTATTGGAATGATTTGAAAAAACGGTTATAACAATTTTGGTAGGATTTAGATTATAAATGTTTCACAGAAAAATTTTTATAATTTAATTCCCGTAGCGAAGCACGGGTGCCCTGCTAGTCCATTTATGAGAATCGATTATTTCGATAATTACTCTCAAAGTACGTACAGAACGTATAAGTCGATATGTAGCTTCTAGTGTAAGTCGCGATCGATCCTCTTGTAATTAGTCAGGGCGCAAATGTCATGAATAAGACACTCCGTGGTCATTTTTGAGTAACAGCCATAGATGATGTCTCAATTTCTTTGTTAGGTCTAGCATAATAAAGATCGTGATGATGATAAGTGTCGAAATCACAGGCAAACACCTCGGAAACAAGGGTTTCCGCCAAAAAGTTGAGGGCCGCCAACATTTTCAGGGTTTTGCTATATCGCTTGTATTTCAATAACCGTTCAAGATATTCAACCATTTTTCCTAAACAAGATTTTTTTTTTAGAATCTTCCTCTACAATTTCTGTTATATAAAATGTTCCTCTAAAACTCATATCTTTTTAGTTATAACCTTCAAAAGCCCAACAATTTTTTTTTTCTTAATTTGTTCATATTTCACTACATTATAAATTTTTTTGTGCAAGAGATACAGAGAAATTTTAAATTCATGAGATTTAGACCGTTTTTTCAACTTTTGGAGTATTTTTACAAACAAAAGGAACTTTACAATTAACATTTAAATTCACAAATAAACAATTAAAAAACAATTTACGTAAAATTTTTCAACAAAAATGCAAGTTTACTCAGAACGTGTGACTAGGACAAGGTCAGTGCTAGAGAAGAAGTCTCCTCCCACGAATTAAGCTTACAATTCTTTGAATCTCTCTGTTTCTAATTTGCCTAAGACAATTGCTATTGGTTGTAGCTGAGTGACGTAGTGCACACGTCATATTTTTATGAAAAATAGTTCCTTTGTTTTCATCCAATTCCCTGACTTACAAGACAAATAAATACATTGAAACATAGATACAATTCAATTCCAACAGTGTAGGTGAATTATAATGATAGATAAAATTATAATAACAGAGATCTCGACATTCTGTTTTGCATCTCAACAATTCAAGTTTTGGTATCCCTTTCTTTGTCCTCTGATTGGTTGTTCGTGCAAAGAGGAATAAATCTAACAAGATTTCTTCTATTTAATATTTATTTGTCAATTATATAAGCAATAAATGTAAACTAATACCGTTTGTAAATGTAGACTTACATACAAAGAGTATTTGTAACTTTTTTGCTATTACTGTACATCAGCATACTATATCTTTTTTATAATTTGTCTTTCAAAAAAAACTTATTTATTGTGCTAATAATATTGTGTTAGGTTTACCACAACATTTCCCTAACCTATAAATGCGATTTTAATATAATAATTTCATAATTAATAGAATGAATGATATAATAAGTAATATGAACTCAATTGATTTACTGGAAGAGACTGATTCAATTTGATATTGTTATCAGTAACGGTAACGTTGATAATTATTTCATTTCGAGATTGTTTGCTGCCTCTGCCTTGATTTTCAATAATATAATTTGAAGAACTAGTTTTTGAAGTAGCCACTATAACGGATCGACACACTACCTATCTACCTCATGCACGAGAAGGAGGTTGCAAAGTCCATTTCTCAAGGATGGGGTGGATCCCCCATTACTTTCCCAGAAAGGAGACTCATGCCAGTTAATAGAGCTGATAAATAACTATACAGGGTATAAATTTGAAAAAAATCAGTCAAGACATTTTTGAGAAAATCGTGAAAAACACGGTTTATTAGTAATCATCCGCCATTTTTCTCAAGAATATCACGGAGCTCCTGCAATTTTCCCAGAAATGAGACTCATGTCAGTCGATAAGGCTTATATGGATAGCTAACCATGGTATAAATTTGAAGAAAATCGTTAGAGCTGTTTTAGAGAAAACTGAGAAAAACATGGTTTTTTAGTAATTATCTGCCATTTTCTCAGCCATCTTGAATTGAATTTCTTATTGTCGGGTCCTCATGGTATAAGGACCTTGAGTTTAAAATTTCAAGTCAATCGGTTAATTAGGGATGGAGTTATCGTGTTCACAGACATACACACATACACACACAATGACCCAAAAATTATGTTTTTGGACTTAGGGAACCTTGAAATGTATAGAAAACATGAAATTAGGGTACTTTAAATTTTTTTGGAAAGCAATACATTCCTTACCTATGGTAATAGGGCAAGGAAAGTAAAAACTATGTATCCTAAGGACTTGACTGTCATATAACAAATTGAAGCTTACATAATTTCCCACAATATCCATTCAACAACTTTTTTTATATCTCCACTAGTTTTCGAGATATCCGCTCTTGAAGGTGTGATATTTTTGGAAAAAACACGTTTGCCTTTTTTCTATTTTTGCTCTTATAACTTTTTAAAAATCGACGGAAAAAATCCATGCTGATTATGAGCTTATAAGGCATTAAATTCTCTTCAATTTGATGTATAATTTCACGCTTTTACGAATTTCCTTACACCTTTTGTAGCAGCAAATTTTCATAGCTGCAACAAGTGATTGCTCAGCGGTTCCACACCTTCAACAGAGGGGATGAAGATGTGCACTTTTGCTATGTCAACCTACTAACTAGTCCAAATTAAGCTGCAAAGTCGAAAATTGTGTCACTGACACCACCTTCAAATGTCATGGTCAAACGATCAATTGTTGCAGCAATGAAAATTTCACCCCTCACACTGAAGCTGCTATTTCAATGAGAGGAGAACTTGGAATAGTGAAATAATACATCATTTTGAAGAGAATTCAATGCTCGACAAACCTACGATAAGCATCAATTTTCATGATGCATTGTTGGAGAGTTATAAGCCCTGGAAGAGCAAAACATTGGATAAAAATCTGGGAATATCACGAAAAGTGTAGAGAATTTATCAAGCTTTATTTTTGAATAGTTATTTCAGTCGATTGAACGCATTGTTCTCTAGATATGAGCGTCGATGCAAAACGCTGCAAAGTGCAACTTTTAAACCACCATCATCCCATTGGAACATGAGTTAGGAATGGAGACTTTTGATATATTCTTTTCTTAACTAGTCTCAACAAAGCTGCAATGTCAAAAATTTAGTTTAAAAGATTCCCTCTGAATTCCTTTGTCAATTGGTGTATTGTTGCAAAAATGGAGATTTCACACTCAACACTGAAGCTGTTACAAAAGGTGTAGAGAAATTCGTAAAAGCGTGAAATTATACATCAAATTGAAGAGAATTTAATGCCTTATAAGCTCATAATCAGCATGGATTTTTCCCGTCGATTTTTAAAAAGTTATAAGAGCAAAAAAAGAAAAAAAGGCAAACACCTTCAAAAGCGGATATCTCGAAAACTAGTGGAGATAGTTATAAGAAAAATTGTTGAATGGATATTGTGGGAAATTATGTAAGCTTCAATTTGTTATATGACAGTAAAGTCCTTAGGATACATAGTTTTTAGTTTTTTGCGAGAAATAAAAAAAATAGTACCTTTAAACCTCCCTCACCTCCTTAGCACAGTGGGTAGGGGTGGGGACTTTGATATGTTTACCTCCTAACTACCCTAAATAGAACTGCAAGGTCAAAAATTGTCTTCCCAACTTTTCCCTCTATAACCTTTCCTTGACGACTATTTTGACGACTTTAAAAAAATAATCATAAAATTTCACAATTTTCACAAAGGAAAATGTGAGTTCTACTACAATTATACAATAGTATGATCGTAGTTTTTTGTAGCCGCCAATCTTCATTCAATTATGTTAATCCCCTATCATCGTCCAAGAATGAGGATATAGTTCAATGAGCAAGGAAAGTTGTGTGAGTGTACCACACCAGATTTCTTGAATTGAATGTGGATGGTAATAGTGGCTATTATAGTCGTTTTCGTGAACGTTTGGAACCTCTTGATCCATTATTTGAAGATCCAATTAGAGACTCGATGCATGATGGAATCAATTATGGCGGCACAATGAGTAGTGAAAGAAAATATCGTTATAATAATTATGGTTTCTCATATCGTGAGAATCATCTCCCGTGATTTATTTTCTATAATATGAAAAACATAAAGAAAGAATATCTAAAAAAAGGTTCCCCCCACAGGTATTAAATTATGAACCAGAAAGCTGAAGGTCAATTAGAAGGCCTCGTAAGAGATGGCAATAACTATAATATAGTCTGTGATGTATAAAATTTAATGTGAATTCACAGACTGGAACTCAAATAACAATAAGCTGTTTGTAAGTCAGAACAGGCAATAGCTTTATCCATACGCTTAAAATTATAATGAATGATAACTGATGATGAATGATAACTCCTAGATTGAAAATGAGCATCTAACTATATCTACTGAAAAAGAATACTTGGAATGTGCAAAGAAGCAGTTACCTGAATCAAGTTTTGATATATCATTAAACTCCCAAGGAATAATAATTTCCTCAGGTCAATATTAAGTTTTTACAGATAATAATAAAATTTTAGTTTTTTGCTTAATTGTGTGTATTGTTTATGAAATAGTTATTTGTGCATCTAGGGACTAAAGTGCAACTTTTTCTCCCTGAGGGAAACTGTTGTCGCCCGATGGCGTAGCCGAGGGCGACAATTTCCCTGAGGGAGAATAAGTACTTTAGTCCCGTGATGCACACAACATTTTTCCTCCACCTACACCAATACCTATAACAATGAATAATTTTACTACATCTTCACGCTTTCACACTATTTCAGCTCTATTTCGATTGTTAGGTTATGTTCAACCGTTGGTGGATATGAAAAAGTACACACCTCTAACGTCATTAGAGGTGTGTACTTTTTCATATCCACCAACGGTTGAACATAACCTAACAATCGAAATAGAGCTACTTATTTCCTAGAGCTAAAATATTCCAAAGATCGAAATAGAGCTCTTTTACTTTTCCTCTACCGACCACGACAGTGTGCCACATTCCTCATTCTTCAATCGCGGCGTTGTCGGACTTCTTCCCATGTTAATCTTATGGGTTTATTTTACTCCCTGGGAGTAAAAGTGATCACTTTTCCCGCTGGAATTATTTTTAGTCCCATGGGAGGAAAAGTAGTACTTTAGTATTCGATTCCAGGGTGTAAAATGAGACTTTTGATAGTAGGTGGAGGAAAACACTATTTTTATACAGAAGAGTTCTCTATTTTCAAAAAAATCCACACCACGACCCACTTGTTCTGTTTGCACATTTAAAAACTTAAACAGTCATGGAGACTGATAAGATGCGCATTTTCAATCTAGGAGTTATCATTCATCATCAGTTATAAATTCATTATCATTTTGAGCGTATGGATAAGGCTATCGCCTGTTCTGACTTACAAACAGCTCATTTTATTTGAGTTCCAGTCTTTGAATTAACATTAATTTTATATATCACAGACTATATAGTTATTGCCATCTCTTACGAGGCCTTCTAATTGACCCTCTGCTTTCTGGTTCATAATAATTTATTACCTTTGGGGGGGAACCTTTTTTCGGACATTCTTTCTTTATGTTTATCATATTAAAGAAATTACATCACGGGAGACGATTCTCACTTTATGAGAGATCAATTTAAGCATTAATTTCTGTTTCACGAAAGAATAGTTTGAAGAAGTTCGGATTTGATGAGATTTAATTCATTTCCTGGTTATTGGCCATCATAGTAAACTGTCAGTCGTTAGCAATTTGTATCCAATCGATGGTTTTTCGCAGTTTGCTGAAGCACATATTAAGTGCAGGCGTGCTTGGAAGGTTAAGGTAAAACGTTTGATGGGATGGATACAAATTGAACGTAACTTTCGGATTGAGTTGTGGGAGGACGAAGAGGTAGTCCTCGGCCCTTACGACAATTGAGGCTCCCTCGGATTCAATTTCCGGAATAGGTCGAGCGAGTTGAAGACGTCAGGTGCCCCTCTGGTGTTGTGTGTGGGGGGGGGAGTCCATGAGGAGCGTTTAGAGGAGAGATGGCGAGAGAGGATGAGCAGGGAGTCTGAACAGGAACAGCAGTTCCTGCGGGACGTCTTCAGGTAAATTGGTGCGGCCCAAACCGCAGGGAATTCCCCACCGTTGACGTTAGACCTAGCCGGGGCAGAAGGCTCACGTGCCTCCCAGTTCACTCATGCCGGCACACATCACGAAAAAGGATACTCCTCAAGACCCTTCTTATTCTGGTAGCACAGTTTATTCTTACAATCTCTTATTCCAAGTTCGACCCACTTGGAACTACCAACGTTTCTACGGACAGTGCGGAAAGAGGTAGGTCTAATGATGGTGACGCACTGCTCTGAATCCATAATCACAGGCTATTCTTAGAGGTTGTTCTATTGTTGCGGCATGTAAGGTTGTTCTATTTCTGTACGATTACGATTCATATATTTCAAAAACAATAGAGTTGAATCTTCACTGCTCTATTCCATCTTTATTATTTCATCAAATTATTGAATGAGTGTATCATAATACGTTTCTGCTCATGAACATGATGTTGATTATCGTACAAGAACTGTGTAACGATTGTCACACAGCAGCTACCTGTGCGTTCTCTATTAGGTTGAACTACAGTCCCCCACTCCACCGCGTTTGCGGAGGGGTTTGGACGCAGACTGCCTCATTGCGGCCAAAGTCAGTGCTCAAAATGACAACTTATGAGATTTTTTGTATAATAGGGTGGGGCGGGCTTAGAAGCTGAATTTAATCTCAAGGTGAGCACCCCTGCATATAAAACAGCTCTCTTCACATAGTAACTGTAAGTTGAAGTAGTTGGATTGTCGATATTTATAGAACATCTGTTGCGCTGGAACTAGACCTAGTTTCCCAACAACGTCTCTAGCCAATTAGCTTACTTTGACGAGCTGGACTCGTGATTTTCTTGGGCTGAAGCACGGAATAAACTTCCCATTAGTGCTTCTCTACTCTGTGGCTGAAGATAAATCCACGAGTACAGCTCGTCATAGGACTGTCATCCATTTACTTCGACGTTACTCACTCGCTGTGTATTTCTGAATGCACTATTGGCGCAATAAAAAAAATTCACAACTTTGGATGATTTTTTTCTCAAATTAATTAGTAAGTCAATGGGCTAGGAGGATCGTTGAGAATTCAATTATTACAAATAGCTGTGTCATGTTCAAAATGAAGCTTGGGACATAAGACAGCCTGAAAATTCAAAATCGCCAGTATAGAGAGCAAAAATATTCAAATTGAATATTTTATTTTGATTCGTAAGCTGTAGTAGAATAATCACTGATACATAATCGATAGGTGGTGTGCAATTGAATACATAATATACACTGATAATTTTTTCTGCCAATTATAGCACACTCGATGCTGGTTTGTTCGATATCAGTTCAACTATAATCCTGAATTTGAAACACATTATAATAAATTCGACCAAGAATAGTTTGAAGAAGTTCGGATTTGATGAGATTTAATTCATTTCCTGGTTATTGGCCATCATAGTAAACTGTCAGTCGTTAGCAATTTGTATCCAATCGATGGTTTTTCGCAGTTTGCTGAAGCACATATTAAGTGCAGGCGTGCTTTGGAGGTTAAGGTAAAACGTTTGATGGGATGGATACAAATTGAACGTAACTTTCGGATTGAGTTGTGGGAGGACGAAGAGGTAGTCCTCGGCCCTTACGACAATTGAGGCTCCCTCGGATTCAATTTCCGGAATAGGTCGAGCGAGTTGAAGACGTCAGGTGCCCCTCTGGTGTTGTGTGTGGGGGGGGGGAGTCCATGAGGAGCGTTTAGAGGAGAGATGGCGAGAGAGGATGAGCAGGGAGTCTGAACAGGAACAGCAGTTCCTGCGGGACGTCTTCAGGTAAATTGGTGCGGCCCAAACCGCAGGGAATTCCCCACCGTTGACGTTAGACCTAGCCGGGGCAGAAGGCTCACGTGCCTCCCAGTTCACTCATGCCGGCACACATCACGAAAAAGGATACTCCTCAAGACCCTTCTTATTCTGGTAGCACAGTTCATTCTTACAATCTCTTATTCCAAGTTCGACCCACTTGGAACTACCAACGTTTCTACGGACAGTGCGGAAAGAGGTAGGTCTAATGATGGTGACGCACTGCTCTGAATCCATAATCACAGGCTATTCTTAGAGGTTGTTCTATTGTTGCGGCATGTAAGGTTGTTCTATTTCTGTACGATTACGATTCATATATTTCAAAAACAATAGAGTTGAATCTTCACTGCTCTATTCCATCTTTATTATTTCATCAAATTATTGAATGAGTGTATCATAATACGTTTCTGCTCATGAACATGATGTTGATTATCGTACAAGAACTGTGTAACGATTGTCACACAGCAGCTACCTGTGCGTTCTCTATTAGGTTGAACTACAGTCCCCCACTCCACCGCGTTTGCGGAGGGGTTTGGACGCAGACTGCCTCATTGCGGCTAAAGTCAGTGCTCAAAATGACAACTTATGAGATTTTTTGTATAATAGGGTGGGGCGGGCTTAGAAGCTGAATTTAATCTCAAGGTGAGCACCCCTGCATATAAAACAGCTCTCTTCACATAGTAACTGTAAGTTGAAGTAGTTGGATTGTCGATATTTATAGAACATCTGTTGCGCTGGAACTAGACCTAGTTTCCCAACAACGTCTCTAGCCAATTAGCTTACTTTGACGAGCTGGACTCGTGATTTTCTTGGGCTGAAGCACGGAATAAACTTCCCATTAGTGCTTCTCTACTCTGTGGCTGAAGATAAATCCACGAGTACAGCTCGTCATAGGACTGTCATCCATTTACTTCGACGTTACTCACTCGCTGTGTATTTCTGAATGCACTATTGGCGCAATAAAAAAATTCACAACTTTGGATGATTTTTTTCTCAAATTAATTAGTAAGTCAATGGGCTAGGAGGATCGTTGAGAATTCCATTATTACAAATAGCTGTGTCATGTTCAAAATGAAGCTTGGGACATAAGACAGCCTGAAAATTCAAAATCGCCAGTATAGAGAGCAAAAATATTCAAATTGAATATTTTATTTTGATTCGTAAGCTGTAGTAGAATAATCACTGATACATAATCGATAGGTGGTGTGCAATTGAATACATAATATACACTGATAATTTTTTCTGCCAATTATAGCACACTCGATGCTGGTTTGTTCGATATCAGTTCAACTATAATCCTGAATTTGAAACACATTATAATAAATTCGACCAATAATAGCTCGATCTTGATTTAATTAGAACTTTTTCAAACTTTCTCTTGTCATCATGAAGGTACACTTGAATTTTTTTGGTTCTACTTTTATCTCTTATTTATTTTTTAATTCTGTGGCTTGAGATTGATCCCTGATACATGGAAGGATGTCATCCACTTTCTATCTCTTCAAGCAACATCAATCACAAGTTGCGATGTGAGCGAAGTACAGTGAAAGAAATGCGATGAGGTGAGTGAAAGGAAGGTCAACCAAACTGTCATCGTGCTGGACGATTGCAACTCTCCACGATTGAATTTGGGACATAAGAGACATCTTCCCCATCTCCTGGGACTACTTCAGGTGGATTGAGTTTGAATCGAGCGGGTTGGAAGTCGTCAACTAGAGAGACCTCTTTCACTTCCACCAATCGACAAAAACATTGTGATCTACCACATAGTTAACGAAGATTATTTTCCATATCACTCATGAATGCTCAAATAGGTTATCAGTGTAGAAGATCATAATCATATTGATAATGAATGACTCCACACTGAATAACTCATATACAGACAGTTCGTTATATTGAATGAATGAGTTAATCGACATTTTCGAATATCAATTATTGAGATACTGATACGTTTTGAAAAAGTTAACTGATAAATTATCTACTTCAATGCAATGCTTTCAGGAACCACTTGTGATGGAAAGCACTCTGTATCCCTCTCCCATCAATTCTATAAAAATCTGGTGTGGCGCACTCACACAACTTTCCTTGCCGTTATGAAAATTTATCACCTGACGCTAGTGTTTTCGCGCATCTCAAATCTACTATTCAAAAATATGAGACAGCTGGTGATAGGACAATAACGCTAGAGACACACGAGGTCTGCTATCTCTTTAATAGAACCAACAGTTGCCAACAGTTTGCAATTTAAATCACATTTTCTCGAATTTAAATCTTATTTTCAATTTTAGATGAAAATGTTACTGGACATCAATTGCAGAGATTCTCATGTTCAATCTTTTCCACTTGGAATTTTTTCTTTAATTCGTATATAAGGCTGCTAATTGAGAATCCAAAATCAAACTCTGCATAGATGGGGCGGAGCTCCTGAAATTTCAACAAAAATAGGACTTGTTGCAGTTGATAGAGCTTATCAATGACTATTTCAGGTATGAATTTGATCAAAATCGTTGGAGCCGTTTTCGAGAAAATCGTGAAAACCCCTGTTTTAGACAACATTTTCGCCATTCTAGCCGTCATCTTGGATTGCATTTGATCGAAATTGTTCGTGTCGGATCCTTATATTGTAAGGACTATACGTTCCAAATTTCAAGTCATTCCGTTAACTGGGGGATGATATATCGTGTACACTGACGCGCGCGCACACACACACACACACACACACACACACACACACACACACACACACACACACACACACACACACACACACACACACACACACACACACACACACACACACACACACACACACACACCACACACACACACACACACACACACACACACACACACACACACACACACACACACACACACACACACACAAATCAAAAAACGAATTGAATTCTATTCAACGTTGGTGTTGGTGATAGTACTTGTGGGACTAAATTCCTTCTTCTCATCTAGTATGTCTAGGATCCAACTATTTTGAAATAGGCACTCCAGGCACTCTATGAGGTATCTTAAAGAGTTAAAGAGTTTTTACTGTACTATTTATTTGATAGAATGAACAGATTATAGACGATATTCACAAAGCGTGAATAACAATGCATAATAGTGAGAATTATTGACCGAACGAAGTGAGGTCTATGTTTCAACTCGATTTGCTTTTGTCTGTCTGTATGTAACGCAATTACGGCCAAACGCGTTGATAGAGTTCGATGAGATTTGGCAGGAATATTCCTTTTTCAACTGCGCGTCGATGTATATAAAAGGTTTTTTGAAATTTTGCATTTGAAGGATAATATGAGAAGAAAATGAATTTCTCCATATTCTGATATCACTCATCCACTTTGAAGATAGGATCAATCAGACTGTAGAATTATTCATAATGAATCAACTGACAAGTGAATTATGCATAAACACAGATGTCTGGCCGTGTCTATTTCTATAAGGTAGGGTTCCAATATTTTTTATGATGCGTGCCCATCAGTATCAATATTCTCACATTTGAAAAACAAATTTAATAGGTAGACTAATATTGATAATAAAATAAACAATGATTTAATGAACTGAATAATGCCGAAGAAATTTATGAGATACTATATCATATATCAGAAATGCCTCAGATATTCTTGATTGAAAAAGAAATTGATTTTGAAATAGTTGAGAAATATTTTTATGAGATGGAAAGATTATCACGAAACTGGATGAATCATCATATGGGATACAAATTCAAACGTGAACTGGGTTTATTAACATGAGTGAGTTTTTGATCTTGAATGAAACGAAAAACAGTTTTTAATAGTAAATTATGATTCAACTGTGAATTATTCAACTGATTCAAATAGAACAGGTGACATCAGATACTTGTGGATGAGATAACTGCGTGAGGTCTATTGTTCACAGAACTACTAGTATTCCTGTTTTAACTGCGCGTCGATGTATACACAGGGTTTTTTTAAATTTTGCATTTTAAGGGTGATGTGAATTGGAAAGGAATTTCCTCAATACTCCAATATCACTTTATACATGAACTACTTTGAAGGTAGGATCAGACTATAAAATTATTCATAATCAAACAGCTGACGAGTGGATTATCCATTGCATGCATCACACAGATGTCCGAAGGCTATACCAGTAGTTCTGTGAACAGTAGACCTCGCGCAGTTAAAAACCACAGCCTCCTCGTATACTGTCCATCAGAGTAAATCCTGTCTGTATGTCAAAAATGCAAACATCAAAAGCTAATCTTCTTCAAGACATACTGGCAACAGGTTATCCCGAGTTGAAAGCAGAGAAAGTTCTAGAGAAAATACGATGCTATTTTAGTTGTCAATTGCATTCGTCATTGCATGCAATTAGTAGTGCATAAAAGTTGCATTCAATTAATAGGGCATTGAATTTTGCATAAAAATTGCATGCAATAACGCATGCAATTAATAGTCCATACGGCAGCTGA
The DNA here is from genome assembly GCF_014356525.2 of Nilaparvata lugens. Lineage (NCBI taxonomy): Eukaryota > Metazoa > Arthropoda > Insecta > Hemiptera > Delphacidae > Nilaparvata > Nilaparvata lugens. The sequence continues at coordinate 64,628,940 of NC_052506.1, read as the reverse complement.
TTTTTCACCAAGTTACATTGAGATATTAATTGCATGCGCTATTGTATGCAATTAACAATCCACTCGACAGCTGTGGATCCTCACTTTGGTCGGTCAATTACTTCAATAATCGTGTCCAGGGTGACTGGATTAATCGGAATTAATTGCTGATGGGATACGAGAAATGGCTGGAGCTGTGAAATAAACTTGCTTTTATATTCATATATGAATAGTTGAATAACACTATTATTACCGTAACTTAATCTATTATTATCATGAATCATTATATTGAATTAGTATTATACGGTATCTATTATCATGATAAATTTGCAGCATACCAATTCTCTGATTACAGAAATCGAATATCCATTGGCGATTCTTTAAGGAAGATATACGGTTAACTTGATAAATTACTTTTTATCGATCTTTTAAAGATATCTAAGCAATTATCAGACTGGAAAAGAGCTGTCAGCAGGATCTGTATGACTGTGATGATATTTCAATTCTGCAGGTGAAAATACACCATTGAAAAAAATCGCTTGCGAAACAATATCGTCAGTGTAGAGCAGAGGTTGACCGAGTTTTGGTCGGCCCTTTGCTGGAGCACGGAAGAGGAACGCACTTGAACGATGGCAGCCCTTAGCACATTGTGAGGGGCTCCCTCAGACCCTCACCACCAACCAGTTCTTCCCACTAATGAGGCTCTTTTCTTTTGCCTTTCCTCAATCTCAACATTCTTCTCACCCCTTCTCAAGCTCCCTCTCCTCTCGTCATGACACTGTCTGTCAGGAGCCACTCGAGCACCCTCTAGCATTCTTTCTTGCTGTTGTATAAACGTCCAAACTCTTGCTTTGTTCTCATTTTCAGAACCAACGCTGAGGATCTCCTGGCACAATAAATTGAACAGCGAATCTGAATCGAACTTTCTACAATGAAAGTATCACAGAATTTCATATAGGGGATTCTTTGTGGACTTATGGAGTTAAATTTATTTAATACTATAAAATTTAATTATGATAAATTTTGTACCCTTAAAACTATAGTCATGACTTTCTCAAATGGACGAATTCATACGCTGTACAATTTTCGCAGATTTATGGGGATCCCCTTTTATATATTCGAATAACTTACGTAGACTTTTGTTTCCGTTTTTTGGTTTTTCGAAATATATTCGGCCGTAGAATATATCGTTCCGGCTGGGTCCTTCCACGTGGCGAAAAATGTTGAACAGACTTCACTAATATAATTTCAGGGTTTATTTAAATGAAATTTAAAATCTTAGTATCACTATTATTGTAGGAACTTTGGAACAATTTTTAAAAAACAGAAAAACGAAGATTGAGTTACATTAAACAGAAATTAAAGCTTTTGAACAATTAGGTACGTGGACTAGGTCTGCATCCTACCGATGATCCTTGCAAAATGGCCTCGAGTCTTCCTCTTCTAATTTCCACTTGAATTTCTCCTTCAAATTTTATCTCGCCAAATTTACATATTAATTCGGGATTGGTCCGATTCTGTGACGTAACCAATACGCCGAATGGGTGGTGTCACTGTGTCCAACTTTAAAGCTTTTAAAATAGGGCGAAATTCCTGATTTTAAGTTGTTCCAAATTATCATTTAGTTTTTATAATTATAATAATACATAAATAAATAATAGAATTCGTCTATGATGATATGCATTCAAATTGGTTTCAATGAACAGCTAATGATTATAGAACATAGACATGCTTGTATAACATAAAGTAGACATATTATAAGAATATATATGCTAATAACAATAACGAACACCATAATAAATAAATATTTCTTCCTTTTTTTTGTTTATATGGTTTTTTATATGCTAGAATATCGACCCTCAATCGTCATATATGGCTAAGCTAACTTGTTTATATATTTTTAACAAGTATATTTTTTTGGTAGTTCAATAAATAAATATTCGGGCCTATTTGGCATAGAAATGAAAGTATAAAAAAGGAAAAAGTTAATAATATATCATTTTTATGATCGATCTCTAGTCGAACTGCCTTCTCAATTTGCTACTTGTTAATGAGTTAGCTTTGGTTTGTTTTAGGGTTATGTTTTCGTTTCAAAACTAACCTTCAAATATAACTTTACTGTTCCAATCCATAGACATATAAACATATACGGTTTTTTCCATTGACTAATTTTTTGGAAGGCATATAATTACAGATTCATTTATTTCTTGCTTTGTAAGTTAGATAACAGTCGTCTATCTACCTCAGATAAGATTGTATTGTTTCTACGGTGATAGAAATTATTCCGTTCTCGTACTAGCCTATGAACAAATTTATTGTGTATTTTGAGGACTGTACAATCATTGGTACATCACAACTTGTATGGGCTACTTTATTAATATTGATAAAAACAATATGAAACTTGTAGTACCCTTTTCATTTAAAACTTCAAAACATTTCAAGGAATAGTTTCGGCCCACTTTGACTATGGTCAGGTTAAAATGCAAAAATTAACTATAATCTAGAATAAAATATTCATTCATTCATCAAAAATATTAAAAAAGTAACATCACACATAATGCAAACTCTTTCGAGCATGACCTCATATGAGATTACCGAATACATAACATATGTAAGAGCTGCAGCGATGTAATGTATAAAAGGGTGCTGTTTAAATGGTTGATTAACATTGGTTGGGCTGGAACCGAGGGCTTACTCCATTCCTATGCTTCTAAATCTCTACAATTTAATAAATGAATTATTGTCACAGTCTCGAGTCCTCTTGCTCTTTTTTAGCTATTTCTTTCCATTTTAGCACTTTTCACAAATTGTGACAAAAACAGTGTTAGGGAAGTGCAATAGTCTGTATATATACAGGATAAACACGACACGGATAGACTAAAAAACACTTAAAAACTTACATTTAAACGAGAATTCTCGGGAGCTGAGCCCCCTATGCCCTGCCACCTGACCCTACTCCACGAATCCAAAAGAAAGTCTTCAAATTTCTGATGCAATACGGTCCATCTGGAGGCCTCTCGGACTCAGACATCAACATCCTTCCACCAGACACTTCCAACACACCACACTTCTATCTTCTTCCAAAAATCCATAAAGAAGGCAATCCTGGTCGTCCCATTGTTTCAAGCATAAATAGCCCAACAGAACGAATCTCTGCCCTTGTTGATTTCCACCTCTAACCCATTATTGCCTCCCTACCCTCTCATCTCGAAGACTCCTTCCACTTCATAGATTTCCTAAGAAACACAACCCTTCCAACTCATCAACAACTTCTCCTTGTTACCATTGATGTGGCCTCCCTCTACACATCCATCCCCCATTCTAAAGGCTTAAAATCCCTTGAGCATTACCTCTCCTCACGTCCCACACCCTCCACTCCTTCAACCACCTTCCTAGTAAACCTTGCAAAACTGGTGCTCACAACCAATGCCTTCAGGTTTGAAGATAAATATTATCTTCAGACTCAGGTTACAGCCATGGGCACCAGGATGGCACCATGCTATGCAAACCTGTTCATAGGCCTCCTTGAACAGGATCTCATTCCTAAACGAACCCTATCCCCCCTGATATGGCTCTGTTTCATTGACGACATATTCCTCATATAGCCTCATGGACATGATACCCTCTCCCACTTCCTCAATCAACTCAACTCCAACTACTCTGTCTCCTTCACCTGGAATATCTCTGAATCCTCCATCAACTTCCTAGATGTCAACGTAAGCCTTTTCAACTCCAATGCCTTATCCACCAATACTTTCACCAAATCCACCCACACTCAATAGTTCCTACACTTTGAGAGTTGCCATCCCTACCACATCTAAAGATCCCTCCAACGTTCCCTCTCAATCCGAGGCCAAAAAATTTGCAGTGACCCCCACCACCTTGACCAGTACCTGCAAAAACTCTACCAATCCCTCCTGAAATGTAACTATTCTGAAAGGTTGTTACAGAAACAAATCTCCTCCAAGACAGACACTAATCCAACCACAAAAAATTCCTAAATCCCACAAACTCCAAATCTCTATACTACCTTCTTCCCTGGAATCGAAAACCTCAAGCCTCTCCTTAAAGACCTGTTCCATGTCGTCTCCTCCAATCCCTCTACCAAACACCTTTTCCAGCAACCACCCACCCTCATTCACAAGCAGCCTTCCAACCTCAAAAGAATTTCTAATAAAAACCAATCACTCACCTCTGATGAAAACCCAACTCCACCTGGTACCCTACCCTGCAAACGCCCCTGCTGTAAAACCTGCCCTATCACTGATCCTTCCATTCCCTTTACCAGTCCTATCACCAACTACACCTATCAAATCCATGATTCTAGTAATTGCATCTCCAAAAATTGCATCTACCTCCTTTCCTGCAACTTCTGTCCTGCCTTCTACATAGGTGAAACCACCACTGCCCTAAACCTCCAGATAAACAATCACAGGGCTTCCTTTAAAAATAATACTTCTCTACCCATCCCCACCCATGGCTCTCAGCACAACAAAAACTTTGAACAATTCTTCAAAGTCAAAGTCCTTGCCACTCTCCCTCCCACAGCCCCCTCCATAAATGTCAAGACGAAAGAATTGGCTTTTATTCGGGTGCTTGGAGCTGCTTCCAGTCCTGGTCTTAACAGACAGCAATAGTACCATAACTATCAACTCTACACCAACTGTCCAAATAAATTGGAATAAATTTCATCATATATAAGAAATTTCACAGCTATCAAATATATAATAAATTTTCAAATGTATAATAAAAATAAAAATAAATTTAATTCCAATCCAATTCTATAATTCCATTTTCTAATTTTATTCTACTTCATTTCGGATTTCTAATTTTTAATCTCCTCTTGTCTATCAATCCATAATCTACACCTTTCATTATCCATAACCCACTCAAATTTGAAATCTCCCGCTTGAAATAACCCATCATGGCCCACCAACTAATCCCATAATGCTCCTTCAATCAGTGCGCCTCCGTTCGTCTGTGCTCTATGGTCTACACAACATCTATACCGTGTCTCTGTGGTCACGACCGTTGAAAAGTTCAAATCTGCACCACTTCACTTCCTGGTTGATTGACAAAGGAGGCCCAGCTCCCGAAAATTCTTGTTTAAATGTAAGTTTTTAAGTGTTTTTAATCTATCTGTGTCGTGTGTATCCTTTTTATGTTTATATTATAAAACTTCAAAGTGTTTTCTGTTATATATATACATATATATATATATATATATATATATATATATATATATATATATATATATATATATATATGGTAAATTATCAGCCGGGTACATCCGATAAGCAGTTTCACTTACTTTCTGACGTTTTGTCATTATCTCAAATGACATCTTCGGAGCGCAGGTAATCTTACACTGACTCCTGTCTGTGCTTCGAAATTCTTCCTCGTGGTCGAAGGGAGTATCTCCTCCCCTCTCCTTTAATCACGTGTTCAGCCTGGCACTGTTGGGTGAATGGAATTCCCGGAGAAGTGTCTGGCTTTTGTGATGTGTTTGTTGTGTTCAGAATGATTTTCCAAAGAGAAGAGATATTTGTACTGTCATCCCTTTTGTTAAGGCTACCTTGTTTCTCTATTTCCAAAGCCTCTCGTACAATCCTAACCTGAAAATCTTGAATGTTGGCTATTTGTTTAAAATTTGTAAAGTTCATTCCATGCCCTGTGTTCGTTTCGTGGTTGTAAAGAGCTGAGGTGGATTGTTTGTTTTTTATGCTCAGTCTGTGTTCCTCTATCCTGGCTGATATTCTTCTATGTTTTGTTTGACCTACATACATATTGTTACAAATCAGGCAGGGGATGCTGTAAACGCCTTGATTTTCTAGATCTAATCTCTGAACGGGTTTCTTTAGAAATTTTGAAATAGTTTGGAGAGGTTTGTAGACTGATTTGATTTTATGTTTTTCCAGTATTCTTCCAATACAATCGGTGGGTGGTACCCTTGATGTATGGAAGGGGGACGGTTTTTTAAATGCTTTCTCTTCCTTAAGTTTTTCTTCAGGTTTTGGAGGTGTCAGTTGTTTTTTCAAAGATTTTTCAATTATACTACTATTGTTATCATTACTTCAGTTTATTAGGTATTAAATCTTTAAAATAATACATTTTGGCCAATACCTGTTTGAGTCTATTACAAACATTTTTTATATGAATATCCCAACGAAAATGACTGTCAACTGTTACTCCTAAATACTTATAATTCATACAATTCGATATAAACTGACAATCTCTTGTACATATCAAAATATCTTGCTCCTGCAGTTGGAAACATTCACAGCAATGGTGCTTAATTTTGGGTTCCCTAATTCTTTTCATGTAGGATGAGGTTATATGTAGCACCTTGGTTTTGGTGACAATTATTATGACACCATTTAGCTAGAGTATTGGTATCATGTTGTAACCGGGTTTTGGCCACATCTAACGATTTATGAGAGGAAATCAACAAAATATCATCTGCAAACATAAAAATCTCACAGTGAATCAAATATCTAGGTAAGTCATTTGTGTAAAATAAAAACAGCAAAGGTCCCAGGACTGATCCTTCAGGCACTCCTACATTTGAAGTCCTCTCTTGACTTAAATAGGTCCCAATTTTAACAACAAATTTTCTATTCTCCAGATAACTTTCAAATAACCTGAGTACAGGTCCTCTTATACCAACACTAAATAGCTTTTGTAATTGAATTTTATGATCTATAGTGTCGAATACTTTTGAAAAATCTATAAAAAGACAAAGGTTATGAACATTATCCTTCAAGTTACCATATAAATATATATATATTAGAAAAATTTGACAACGATTTATTTGTTAAGTAAATTATGTAAGTAAATTTGATAGTGTAATAAACTGATAAGTAATTTAACTGTAAATTAAAAATAAAGTTCACTGATATATGTATAATCATATTTGAATTTACATGTTTTGTATAATAGTACCTTGTCAAGCAGCCTCTTTGAGGTTCGCTTAAGAGGTAGCTTATTTATTCAATAAACGTTTTTTCTATTCAATTCTACAATTCAGTATGTATTTGATTGTTTGATCTCCTCTTCTTTGCTTTTTTGTCAGTGAGATAGAGATCGGGAGAAGTAGGGTATTTGTGCTGATTGAGCATCAATTTAACACCAAGGTCAAGGTCAAGGTCAAGGTCGAATTGAAGGTCAAGGTCGAATTGAAGGTCAAGGTCGAATTCAAGGTCAAATAATTAAAGGTCAAGGTCAAGGTCGAATTCAAGGTTAAGGTCAAATTCAAGGTCAAGGTCAAGGTCAAGGTTGAGAGATGTTATCTCAACCACCACCCCGCCCCAACTGAATTCTCTGTTGGAATGAGCCCTGTATTTATAGACCAGGGAGGAGATGTTTACAGCAAGAATTTCTATTAAACACTGAGGAAAATATTTTTATTAGGGGGGGGGGCTTGTCCTAATTCAATTCCCCCCCCCCACACCCCTAAAAGGTATGGCCTAATTGAATTTCCCCCTTCCTAAGAGGTGTGGCCTAATACCATTATTATTTTCCACTAGGTATACAACCAAAACTCAAATTCAAATTCAAGGTCAAGGTCAATGATGATCCCCACTTGGATAAAATATCTACTGCAAGTAAAACTAAGGGAGAGAGTGAGAAGTTCACACTCTTCCCAATGCAATAAGAGATCTATGTCATACCTACTGGATATTCTCCAGTCAAGAGGTATTAAATCCATCTGTTGCAATCAAATCTAATCTAATGTGAAACCAATCTAAAACTAATAAATTGAGTCTACCTAGTGCAAGGGTAGTGGGAGAATAAACAACTACTGGATATTCTCCAGTCAAGAGATGTTATCTCAACCACCACCCCGCCCCGACTGAATTCTCTGTTGGAATGAGCCCAGTATTTATAGTAATTTTATCCAGTTCCACAAACATGTTTGAACAGGTCTGTGAATATTGAGAGGATTGATAACAGACATGTTTGAACAGGTCTGTGAAAATTAATTGATAACGGTATACAGAACAGGATTGAGGTCAAATTCAAGGTCAAGGTCAATGATGATCCCCACTTGGATAAAATATCTACTGCAAGTAAAACTAAGGGAGAGAGTAACGACCGCTGGATATTCTCCAGCAAGAGAAGTTCACACTCTTCCCAATGCAATAAGAGATCTCATACCTACTGGATATTCTCCAGTCAAGAGGTATCAAATCCATCTATTGCAATCTAATGTGAAACCAATCTAAAACTAATAAATTGAGTCTACCTAGTACAAGGGTAGTGGGAGAATAAACAACTACTGGATATTCTCCAGTCAAGAGATCTCAACCACCACCCCGCCCCGACTGAATTCTCTGTTAGAATGAGCCCTGTATTTATAGTAATTTTATCAGCATCAAAATCCAGTTCCCACGGTTTTTGTATACCGTCTTCCAAACATGTTTGAACAGGTCTAATAATTAAATAATAAAAAATAAAATAAATTAAATTAAATAAATAAAATAATTATTTAATAATTGAATAATATTAAATAATAAAAAATAAGATAAATTAAATTAAATTATTATTTAATATTTAGACCTGTTCAAACATGTTTGGAAGACGGTATACAAAAAACCGTGGGAACTGGATTTTTTGATGCTGATAAAATTACTATAAATACCGGGCTCATTCCAATAGAAATTTCAGTCACGGTGGGGTAGTGGTGGAGATAACATCTCATATAACAAGATTTTTCTACACTAGACTGAATGCTACAACAATTCTTCATTGTGAGGTGTGACCTAGTTCAATGTAAGTATGAATGACCTTCAGATCAAGTTACAAAAAAGTTCTCTAATCACCGGTATTCGAACCTGAGACTCCAGATTGGTAAGCTGCAATGCTATCAACTAAGCCACTAAACAAGATTTGAAATTTAATTGATCAAAACGAACTCATAAGTTTGTTATCACAAGAATAGATACTGTAATGATAATTATTATTCACAACTTCACTAATCAGTAATAATTTATCATTATTATGTGGTAGATTACCAAGAGCTACTTTTAAGTAATGTAGATATTTTAAATGAATCTCCTAAAATGCATTGTGAATTTGATATTGTTTTCATAATTTTAAAAACTTTATTATTGGCTCAACTAATTGCTTGTTATTGCATAGCTTGTTATTAAATAATATTTCTATTGTAAGTTCAATCTAATTAATAAATAAAATGATTTAAATTGATGGATTTAGTGATAGCAAACTAATGAGATTGTTTATTACCAAGCATGTTTCCGCGGTCTGATACATATGGGGCCCCAGGTTCGAGTCCCAACAGTATGAATAGTTTTTTGACTCTTTGAAACAACTTTTGAATTTTGTTGAACAAAACTACTCATCAAAATCCAAACTGAACTTGATTTTCTTGGTAGGAAAGATCTTTATAACCTTAGATTTAAGCAGGAAAGATTATTGTTTTATAATTTTCTAAATAAAGCTCAGTACCTTTTTACAGGTTTTTTATTAATTTGAAAATGAATTTCAACAAAATAAATTGTATTATTGATTGAATTACAAATCTGAGCATTTTTCAGTTCCAGTTTATGATTTATTTTAGAAGGAATGTTGGACATTACATAGGTGTTAAAAAATTCTCTTATCAGGTGGATTCAACATTATATTCATACCAAAATTTGAATTTATTTTTTGAAGTGGGAGGGAAATCATGAAGTAAGTTTGGATCAGTTAAATACATCCATTGTTTCATATTATTAAGATCAACATTCTTTGGTAGATAATAAGAACCGAATTTTTTTGCTAAACTAACGATATTCTGTAATATATTAATTAATTCTTCAGCCTCTTGATTTCTACTTGATTTCTTTTGTTTTCTACTCAAATGACATCCAAATTTATCAATACTCATGTTTTTTTTATTATACTTCATGTTTGTATATGAATTTTTCATCAAACCATGCTCTAAAGAACCAGGGTTGTGCTGTTTCAGCAGCATACTTTTCATACTTTGATAATAATTGTGGATCTGACATTGCTTTGAATTGTTCATTATCATTAAGATCAATTTCTGGGCTATTATGAGCAACTAATGGGATGAATTGTATAATCCTTATAAAATTCTGAATCAAATTTCTAATTTCAACATTAATATTATTATTCTTCTTATTATTATGTAAATATCGACCAAATTTATCAATAGACATTATACTAGAGTATATTTTTCTATAATAGTAAATTACCACCAATAATTATTCCAATTTCACGCAACTCTTCTATGATACTCATAATCTCTGCATCATGTCCAGTGTGCCCAGCTATTTTTGAATTTACCAATAGATTCAATCTTTCACATAACTCGTTTGGGTTATCCCAATAACATATTGCTTTTTCATTTTTTTTTCTTGGTACTACAATTTGCATATCTTCTTGTTCTAAACTACTATCACCAGCACCTCTACCTCGAGTAACTCCTTTTTTAGGTGGGAATAATTTCTTAATAATATTAACATATTTGTAACTGGTATTTCTCTTAACTCGACCCAAACTATCAAGATGAACTGATGTTATTTGAAATATATTTTTATAGGTTTGCAAATCAGTTCTCTTGTAAATATGTTTATCAGGTACTGCTTTGAATAATAATTCCAATAACCCATGTGTAAGCATGAATGATTTGCTGTTATCAATGAGGATTTCTTTATCATAAAATTTTACAACTTTATTACCAATTTGCCACTCATTAATATCAGGATTATAGTGAACTCCATACAGATTTCCTCTTTTTGTTGCTCGCATGAAATTATCTATGTAACTAGAAATGCTAGCTCTACGGGCATTCGATGTTAATCTTTGAATTGTTGAATTGAATATTCCTCTAATTCCACCTTTATCATCATCAGCACCGGTAGTTATAGATCCTTCTTCTGCTTCTTCTTCTCTTCTTCTTCTTCTCTTCTTCTTCTTCTTCTTCTTCTTCTTCTTCTTCTTCTTCTCCTTCTTCTTCTTCTCCTTCTTCTTCTTCTTGTTCTTGTTTTTCCCCTCCTTCTTGCTCTTGTTGTTCCTTCTTTTCTATTTTAATTTTTCTTTCAATGGGTTGATGTTGTAATTGCTTCAATGATTCTGTAATTGGTTTGAATTGTTTTTGAAAGTGTTCTTCTTCACTGACTACATTATGTGATAATTCACGATGTTTTCTACGAATTGAGTCACGTAGTTTTTTAATTTTTTTTTGTAGCACACTCCACTCTTCCAAATCTTTTTTATGCATTTTTATATTATAACAAATCTATCAAAACCAAGTCTGTACCGACCATTGTGTGTGTCACATTCTTTATTAATAACTAGAAATTCATTATTATTATTTCTCCATGCTTGAGCACATAATGCACTGAATTCACCCTTACTCATATCAGGGTATACATGATCATGATATATATGTTGTAGGTTACGATTATCCTGCTTGAAAGCAACAACTAGATTACAATTATCCCTAATCAATTGTTTGGGAATACTAGAGTAAGTTTGACAAATGTAAAAACAATCAATTTTATTGTGTCTTCCCATACTAAAATAGTTACGAATATTTTGTTGATTCTCCATACAAATATCATCAAATATCATAACTGAATTTTGAGGCATATCATTTGGTTGTTGAATTTCATCATTATCTTTGTACAAGTTAAATTTAATTTCAGGTATCTGTTGCATAATCTTTTTCAAGAGTTGGTACTTATCTTGCTGATGTGATTTAGTGAATATATTCAAGTGTAAGAATTTAATCCCATTCTCTGCAAATAATAAATTGAAAACTGTATTTGTTTTCCCAGAATTACTTGGGCCACACACAATACATCTTATAGAGTTTGGTAAGAGTTCACTGTGTCTTTTTGAAATCTTAAGTTTCCTGTTATCATTTAAATACTTGTCGAAGTTTATTAATGGTAGTTTTGATTTATGCTGTTTGAATTTGAACATATTTTTTATTATATTACATCATATCATCACCTTCAACCCATGAATTATATTTTGAATCAAAACCAAGCCATTTAACATACATCTTACCATCTTTCTTCTTCAGTACTTTCTCAATTAGATAGACATCAGGATATTTTGTTTTTTGCATTTCATATTCATAGAATGTACCTTTAATGATTTCATTACTAATGTCTCTCAGATGATACGTGAAAGGAATGGTAGGGAGTATATTGTGTACAGTGAATATTTCATTTGTCCAGTTTGCTAGATAGCCTTTATCAAATATTCTTTTGTAGCGACTAATTCGTACTTTATCGCCAATCTTATACTTTGGTTTCATCTGTTTGAATGTTTTACGCATGCTAGCTTTCTCTATATTCATCAGCACATATTTCTCATTTTTCCTATTCACCTCAACAGGTTTCATTCGAATTGTTCTGTGGACACTGTTATTGTAATTAGTTATTAGTTTAGGTAGTAGTTCCAGCCATTTATGATTACCTTGTATTGTGAATTCACGGAACATATTCTCTTTGAGAGTTCGATTGAAGCGCTCACAAATTGCTGCTTTTTTATCACTATATGTACTGTAATGATTGATTTTATGAGTTTTGAATAGATTCTGAACAGCTGCGTTGTAGAATTCTTTACCTGCATCAGTTTGGAAATTAACTATTTTGTGCTTCTCAAGTATTGGCTTCAATGCTGCTGCCACCTCATTTCCAGTTTTAGTTTTCATTGGTATTGCAAATGCAAATTTACTGAAACAGTTGATTACAGTTAGTATGTACCTAAAGTTTTTATTAAATGTGCTGTAGTTGGACATGTCAACAATATCAGCTTGATATAAATCTGTTAGACCTTTTATCTCAGTGCGACGTGTTAGGAAATTACGTCTGACTCTACCATGCAGCTCATGTGCAAGTTTCTTTCTTGTTGACATTATTTTTTAATTGATTATACATTTTTGTTCCAAGGCTTTCTGTTAGTATACTTTCTACAATTCTACCAATTCTATCAATTCTATCTTGAAAACGTAATCGATCCATGCAAGATTGTTGCCAGATTGTCCCATCCCTGGATCGTTTCATTGCATAGTTATAGGTGTGTAAAATATTCATTGAAACCAATCTATTTTCAGGAGCAAATCTAACTTTTTTCATGTGTTTTTTTTATCTCACAATGAAATAGGTTCAAAAACAATTAGGAGATTATTTTGTAGGTTTGAGAGTTCAATTTGTTATATTCCTCAAACATTGTTTTAGATTGCAATTTAACCTATATAAATAGATGTATAACAAATTTATTCTCATTTCAGTACCAGATTTACAATGGACCACAAGCTACAAGCCAGATTGCTTTCCTCTCTATATAAAAAAATGGTGACGAGTATTAATGGTAATGTTATCTTATATAAATGGACAGAATTCTTGACTACTGATATTAAGATACTATTTGAACAATTTAGACCAATTATTCTGGAAATAATGCTTTCAAAATCGAAAAAATTTAATGGAAATGTTAAATGGTTTGTTAGTTTACATGTGAAATTAAGAAAAATTGTAACTGATGTTGATCAATTGGAAATCACACCTACATTTCATGGAAAATCAAGATCAATTATCAATATTCATAATAATGTCAATGAATTTCATAAGCAATGGGAGGAGGCTGAAAATATAATAAATGAAAAGTTTGATAAATTCATTCAAAATGGTAGTGGGTGGGTAATTGATGAGTTTCAAAGATTTGATTTGAATATAGTGAAATATTCACCCATACATGGAACAGGTTCATATGTCTTGACACCCAAAAGAATAGCAGTTAAAAGAGTCATTTTAAATATCAGGAATGAAGATGATTTATGTTTTGTCTGGTCTGTTCTAGCTTATTTTCATAATAATAGAACACATAATAGAGTTAGCGACTTGAAAAAATTATTAAATCTAATTAATATCAATGATCTAAATTTCCCACTTATTTTGGAAGATATTTCAAAATTCGAAAAACAAAACCCAACTATATCTATAAATGTTGTTGGATATGAAAATGAAATTGTCTATCCATTACTTACATCAGAAAATCAACATAGAGAGCATAAAATTACGCTTTTACTTTTAGAATCAAATGGTAAGAAACACTATACTCTGGTGAGGAATTTGTTTAGACTTTGTTCCTTAAATTCAAGCGAATCATCGTTCATTCCTATACCGAAGTTCATAACAGATAAGAAAGCTATAGTGAATGTGAAAAGTGATGATAGTCTTTCATTTATTTGGTCTGTCTTAGCTTTCTTCCATAATAAGAGGACTAATAGAGTTGGAGACTTGAAAAAATTATTGAATCTAATCAATATCAATGATCTAAATTTCCCACTTAGTCTGGAAGATATTTCAAAATTCGAAAAACAAAACCCAACCATATGTATAAATGTTATTGCTCATGAAAATCATACCTTCTATCCATTACTTATATCAAAAAATAAAGATCGGCAGCACAAGATTACACTATTATTATTATCAAGTAAAGATAAAAAATATTATACACTTGTAAAAAATCTATCAAGATTATTGTCCAATTACACTAAACATGGACATAAAGTAGAAATATGTCCACACTGTTTTCATCGATTTACTAGAAAAAATGCCCTACAAAAATTGAACAATCATATTGAATCATGCTCTCTGGAGAAAACTCAGAGAGTAGAAATGCCACAAAAAGGACATGAAATTTTAACATTTAAAAATTTTTCCTATACACTTAGAGTTCCCTATATCATTTATGCAGACCTTGAGTGTCTAATCATCAATGGAGAACACATTCCTTGTGGATATGGATATGTTATTGTAAATGAAAGTGGAAATATTCACTGTGGTCCTAAAATTGTAAGAGCAAATTCCCTTACAGAATCTGAAACCTTAATTGAGAAATTTATAGGTGAATTAGATGAATATGGTATTATTCTGAAAGATAAATTGAAACAAAATATCCCCATGACCATTAATTCTGAAGAGAATAGAAAATTCTTAGAGGAAACATTGTGTTGCTTATGTAATAAACGTTTACTGTTTGATAGGGTTAGGCACCACTCACATTCAAATGGGATGTACCTGGGTGCAGCCCACAACAATTGTAATTTAAATGCAGAAAAAGTTGAAAAGATACCAGTAGTGTTTCATAATTTTTCAGGATATGATTCACATTTTATAATACAAGCATTGACTAATTATAAGAAAAAAATAAGCTGTATTGCCAAGACTAGTGAGAAAATTATCTCTATAACATTGAATGATACACTAAGATTTATTGATTCTCTCAATTTCTTGAATTCATCTCTTGAGAAATTGGCTGAGATCAATTCAAAATTTGATCTTCTATCAAAACATTTCTCCTCAAATAAAGCAGACCTATTGAAAACAAAACAATTTTACCCATACGAATATATGAATAGTTTTGAGCGATTCCAAGAAACGAAATTACCTACTATTGATAAATTCTACAGTAGACTAACCGACAGTCAAATCACTGAAACAGAATATCAGCATGCACAGAACATTTGGAAGCATTTCAACATAAAAAATCTTGCTGAATACCATGACCTTTACTTAAAAACAGACATTCTTCTATTAGCAGACATTTTTCAGAATTTTCGAACAAGTTTCATGCGTACCTATAATCTAGACCCAGCTCACTTCTTCTCTCTTCCACATTATTCTTGGTTTGCTATGTTGAAAATTACAGGAGTAGAGCTCGAACTCTTGACTGATATTGATATGCACCTATTCTTTGAAAAAGGAATAAGAGGGGGATAAGTGTCGTTCCTAAGAGATATGCAAAAGCAAACAATAGATATATGAGTAATTTCAACATAAATGAGCCAGAAACATACATAATCTATTGGGATTGTAATAATTTGTATGCCGTGGGTATGTCTGGAAATCTTCCACATTCAAAATTTGAATGGATGAGTGAAAGAGAAATAGAAGAATTTGATCCTCAAAAAATAACTGATTCAAGTTTAGGGTACATGTTGGAAGTGGACCTGGAATACCCCTCTCACCTTCAAAGCACACACAATTGTTTCCCTCTAGCACCCTTGAAAGAAACACCACCTACTGGTAGATATGAGAAACTAATAACAACATTCACAAACAAAGAAAAATATGTAATATATTCTGATAATCTAAAACTCTACTTAGAATTGGGTATGGTGTTGAAAAAAGTACACAGAGGTATAAAATTTGAACAAAGTAGATGGATGAAACCTTTCATTGATATGAATACACAATTAAGGACAGTAGCAGATAATGAATTTGATCGAACCCTTTACAAGTTGATTAATAATAGTTGTTATGGCCGCACTCTCATGAATGTTAAAAACCATACAGACTTTGAAATTGTAATGGATGAAGAGAAACTAGACAGAATCATCTCCAAGCCAAGAGTAAAAAATTGGTTTCCATATAATGAGAATGTTACTGGTGTGTGCTTGAATAAAATTCAAGTTGTACAAAAAATGTTTGTTTGAAGGTGTTGAGCATACAATAAAATCTGTACATATTGTAAGTAAACTACATATTGTCACAACTGAAAGCCAGGAGAAAGTTGCTCTTAGGCCCTATGATGATAAAAGATTCATAAGAAATGATTGTATAAATACATTGGCTTGGGGACATAAAGATATTCAGAACAGTAAAAGAAGGTGTGATGATGAGCATGCTGCTACCAAAAGGGTGAGATCACTATCTAGCTAGGTAGGTAGGTAGGTAGGTAGGTAGGTTGGTAGGTAGGTTGGTAGGTAGGTTGGTAGGTAGGTTGGTAGGTAGGTGTGTATTTGTAAAAAAAAATATTTAGAATTATCAATTATTCCTGTATTTCTTCAGTTATGATATTAAAACCTTGTAGAGGCTTAAAATTAATTATTCTCTCTATTAATTTTTATGACAAATTTTCCACTTTGATGCTGTAATTAATTCTCCATTATAAGGTTTTATAATTATTGTAATCTTCTACATTACTTTCCTAACCATACCACTCAATGGTGTGTATTCATACACATTATCATAAAAAATTAGACAGTAGGCAGAGGTTTTATCAGGTATATTTTCATTAGTTTCAAATGTAAGTTTAACATCTAGTGCACCAGATTTCAACAATTCATTTTGACGACTGCAATCTATTACTATTAGTGCAGCCTTTTCAATGAATGTATTAAATGATATTGAAGTAAGATTGTTACTGTTAGTATGTGGATAGTAAGCATGTAGGAAGCTACTAAACATATGATAGAGCAAGTGTTTGCTTCCCATTATATTGTCATAGGGGAAGTATTGTGCATTCAAATAGAGACGAACATTGTGTAGTTTACATAGATCAAAACATGACTTGTTTGCACTCAGTTTATTTTTCTTATCTGTTTGAAAGCCTAGAATAATAAATCTAGGCTTCTCCATTTGTGAAGCTGTTTTAACTGTCCATTGATGAGTAGTAGTTTGAGGAAGTGTTGGATACTCATGTATCTGCCATGATCTAAAAGGTAAATTAATTGGTTTATCTGTATGTGATAGGTTCAACAAATCAAGCCGAATGTGGTCAGAAACATGTATATAGGGTACTTTCCATTGTATCTTTGTAATATTAATTTTAACTGTAGCTCCATCAGTGGTAGTCACTGCATCTGCATCTGTTGAAGATCTTAATAGAATAATTTCCTGACGAACATTCAATATAACTTTCTTGTAGTCTTCCATTACACCCAACCACATCTCCAAAGGTATACAAAAACTGAATTTGTCAATTTTATTCCATCCATCCAATTTCCATCCTGCATTCTCCCACACTTTTGTATTGAGTGCTGTTTCACTTAGAAGATTTTTCATTGTAGTTGTAATACCAAGATTACGTGTACGATCAACTTCCACACCACCAAGTTCATATCTGATTTCATCAAATAAATAAGCTACTCCATTATTAATTAGTGAATAATTTTCAGTTTTAGTATCATCTGCTTTCTTAACCTCAACTTGTCCTTCAATTAGAAGGAAACTTTTACTGGGTAGTGTATAGACATCTTGTTGATTCAAATTTATACGTATTTCATCATTGTGGTTGAATGTTTGAGATGCATAAGGAGTGTGTGTATGATATTCAAACTTTGTTATACTCTCATCAAAGTTTGGTTTTTCTGAGACATTGAATATTGTATCAATAGTATTCATATCTTTTGGATGAGACATTATAATTATTCTTACTCTTATTTTTATTATATACAATAAATCCTAATCTTTGTAATAGTTTAACGTTTTTGGGTGTGAGTTTATGTTGATTTATCATTGTATTATTATTATTTCCACTACTTGAGAATATCAACATTATTTTTATATAGTTGGTGATTTTCTTACATGTAAACGAACAGTTATAGGTTCTCCTCGGAAATTGATCAATTCATTATTTTGATCTATTAGTTTCACACGAATGTGATCTATTTGGTTTGTATTGATTGGTAGGTACACTACAGTTTTTGGAGATACAATTATTTTGAAACCTGGTGGTACAGTTGTATAGAACTCATACAGTATGTGACCTTCACTACCATTATCATAAGATCCTTTTGCAATATTACATTCTACTCTGATGCTATTCACACACATAATGTGAGCTGGTTTTGTAGATATGTGCCATTTATTGGCTTCTAGCTTCATGTGTTGGAATCCAAGAATTGGAGCAACACTATCTTTCATACTGATATCAATTTCTCTATCTGCATATAACTCACACTGTAGTGTATTATTATTAGCTTTGATTTTCAGTTGACCGCTTGTAAGAGATAATTTATTACATATATAATCTACTATATCATCCAATTCATATGACCCTACTGGTATTTTCACTTGTTTTCCATTATAGCTAAACTTATCATTGATATTGTTTTCAATATTTGGAATTGTATTGTATGTATATAGATCTATTAGGGCTACTTCATATTTGATAGATGTTTCCAGTTGTACTGGTGGGAAAATATCACTTACCAGTGGATTTTGATTTGCTGTTAATGAGAACATATTTTTTATACAACCACAATAAACATAAATGACCACATACTATTGAATTGTCATCGATTTCTTGATACTTCTTATAGTTGTAATGTATTTTTATACCTTTCATATAAGCCATAAATTCAAGTGGAGGACTCAAATTTCCAAAACTATTGAAATAGTCACATGTATTGTTACATTTAATATAACATGTCCAATGACTTCCTGTACTGCTTTCATCATCCAAATTGATAACACCAATTTCTAGATCTTTGAGTGGTATTTCTGGTAGACTATCTCTCATGTAGACACCTCGTAGTGGTAATTCAAGCTTTCTTGCATAATCTATTATTTCAATGTTTGTGAATGGTGTTTTTTTTTAGAATTTTCCTCAATGTCTCTTGTATCCTCTTCTGATTCACCTTCTTCTTTATTGTTTTATTCTTATTCTTTTGCAACCCACACCCTTTGTAGGGTTTCAGAAACAACCCACACCCTTTGTAGGGTCTCAGAAACAACCCACCACCAAATTTAGTCTTGGCATTCAATAAGTTTGTTACCAAGTATGCTGATGAGCGCTCTCCAAGGCTAGCATCAGGTGATTTGACTCTTTCCCAAGCCAGGGCAGCTAGTTTCTTATCAGCTTCTGTTCTATTCTGATTAGGATTGCTATAAGCTATATCATGTTCCCGGCATGCATCATCAAGTTTATTTATTCCTTTATCACCTCTCTTCAATCTTTTTTCAAGTTTTGTGCCAGGGCCACAAAAATTGTAGCCAGGGATATGAAGTTCAACAGGTAGTAAGTCAATTGCTTTGTTCAATATAGATCCGATTATTCCAGATCCAGACACAACCTTCTTCCATTTTATTTTCTTCAACAATGGTATTTTCTTCTTGATCATTTTTATTAAGTACATTTTTTCAACATGTATATATTTATTTATTCATCTATTTATTGATTGATTCATACAGTATCAAATCTTTGTTAATCTCCAATCTCCGATCTCTGCTTGAAGAAATCTGAGATCTCCAATCACTAGAGAAGTCAAATCTTACTTAATATTCATTATATCTTGATAAATGATATGTTTATCGATTTGTCATTGAATTTACTAAAAAAAGTTATTCCTGTATTTTTTTATAACATCAACAGGTTCTTCGTTATTTTTGTAATAAAAAAACTAGGTTCACATTTTCATACAAGTGAGGATCATCATTGACCTTGACCTTGACCTTGAATCTGACCTTCAATTTGACTTGAATTCTACTTTTGGTTGTATACCTAGTGGGAAATAATAATGGTATTAGGCCACACCTCTTAGGAAGGGGGAAATTTAATTAGGCCACACCTTTTAGGGGTGTGGGAGAGGGAATTGAATTAGGACACGCCCCCCCCCTAATAAAAATATTTTCCTCAGTGTTTAATAGAAATTCTTGCTGTAAACATCTCCTCCCTGGTCTATAAATACAGGGCTCATTCCAACAGAGAATTCAGTCGGGGCGGGGTGGTGGTTGAGATAACATCTCTCAACCTTGACCTTGACCTTGACCTTGAATTCGACCTTAACCTTGAATTCGACCTTGAATTTGACCTTGAATTCGACCTTGACCTTGAATTCGACCTTGACCTTGAATTCGACCTCGACCTTGACCTTGGTGTTAAATTTATGCTCAATCGGCACAAATACCCTACTGGGAGATTAGACTATTGACTACAGAAAAGAGTGTGCGGGGTGATGATGAAATAGTTACAAAGATACATTGAGGTATCTATTGGAATGGGTTGGTTTTCTGTATACAGAGTGTTATAGATTGCCATTTCCGTTTCTGGTGATTAGAATGTCTAAGAACGGTAGTTTAGCTTCTTCTTCTATTCCGAGAGTGAACTGTATTTTGGGGTGTATCTGGTTCAGCTGATTGAGGAATTTGAAAAGCTCTTCTTTACCATGAGGCCAAATGATAAAGATATCATTGACACATTTCTTTCAAAGGGTTGGTTTCTGTTTTGTTCTACTGAGAGCTTTTTCTTAAAAATAAGTCATGAAGAGATTGGCTATGGCTGGAGAGAGGGATGATCCCATGGAGGCTCCTTCAATTTGTCTGTAGTATTGGTTACTGTGGGTGAAATATGTATTTTTCAAGCAGTGGCTTGTCAAGTCAATAATTGGTTTAGGAAAGTGTGCATTTCGATTCATGATGATTAGGGCTTCATCAACAGGGATGTTGGGGTACATGTAAATTATGTCTAAACTAGCCAGTATGTCCCCCGAGTTTAGAGTTATGTTTTTTATTTGGTTGATAAAATCATAGGAGTTTTTCACATATGATTGTGATTCTTCAATGACTGACTGAATGAGGTTGGCTATGAAACGTTCAAGTTTCTGGGTAGGTGAGTTAATAGCACTCACAATTGTTCTGAGTGGTGTATCCCGCTTGTGTATTTTTGGAAGGCCATAAATTTTTGGGCACCTACTAGATTTCTCTCTTGGAATTAATATAAGATGGGTATCTGGGTCGATGTCTGATTGTTTGATTTTTGACTTTGTAATTTTCTCAAGGTAGGTCGTGGGGTCCCATTGAACCGGCTTGTAGGCTGCATCTCTAAGGATATTCTCTAGCTTCTGGTTATTGTTTTGTCCATAACTACTGTAGAGTTATGCAAGTCAGCTGCAATGCAAGTCACATGCCAGAAATAAAAATGAGAATTGAAAAGGCCAGAGCTGCCTTTGTAAAAATGAGAACACTTCTGTCGGCTCGTGACTTGTCTATTGAGGTTAGGACCCGTCTCTTGAGGTGCTATGTGTTTCCTGTTCTCTTGTATGGGTTGGAAGCATGGACACTAAATAGGGAATGTGAGACCAGACTTCAAGCATTTGAAGTGTGGAGCTACCGGCGGATACTCCGTATATCGTGGACAGATAGAGTCACGAACGTAGAAGTTCTCAGAAGAATGGGTAAGCAACTAGATATTGTGCGTGACATTAAAATACGAAAGTTGACTTACCTTGGACACATTATGAGAGGACCCAAGTACATGATTCTGCACCTCATAATCCAAGGTAAAATAGTTGGTAAGCGCTCGGTGGGACGCAGGAGAATGTCTTGGTTGAGAAACCTGAGGGAAGCGTTTAATTGCACAACCAATGACCTATTTAGAGCGGCTGTGAACAAGGTAAAAATCGCCATGATGATTGCCAACCTCCGAAATGGAGACGGTACTTAGAGAAGAAGACTGTAGAGTTACCCTAGTCAGCTGGCAAGATTACTATGGAGGGATTTCTAGAAAGGGTTTTCAAGGCTGTGATTTCTTCTTCCGGTAAATTGGGCTTGGGAGGATTTGATTTTTTCAGAATATGAGAGATTTTTTGTCTGATCTCTTCTGCGTCAATGTGTTTCAATTCTTTAAGACTTGGTTCAATAGAGGATATTATTTCCTCATGGGGTAAGGTTTTGGGGGTGATTGCGAAATTAAAACCTTTATTTAAAACATTCTCAAACAGAACATACTCAATATTCAGAACAAAATTAAAAAAGGTTAAATTATAAAAAGGTTTATTATATTTGTTTTGCTTATAACCATTTCAAACTTTATATTCTTTTTGTTAATCACTTGCTCATAGGAACTCTCCCTCATTCACAGACGTATATCCTCTTGTCCTCCAGTCCTCTTGGAGGATTCCACTTTTCAATAATGTTACAATTTAAAACAAAATAGTAAAGTATATTATCTTTATATCTATAGTTTAATTGTAACTATATTGTACAAATTTGTAATCTCATATGGAAATGAATTGAATTGAATTGAATTTAATTGATTGAATTGAATTGAATTGAATATGAATATAATTATGAATTACACATGATACTGATTAGAAAAAAATAATTATAATAATTATTACAGAAATCAACAAAAACGAATTTTTAATGTTTAAACATCAGAAATTTTCCTCTCTTAAATTCTAACTAACATTAATCCTATTATATCAAGCGAGCAATTCCTGTATATATATATATAATATATATATATATATATATATATATATATATATAATATATATATATATATATATAATATATATATATATATATATATATATATATATAATATATATATATATATATATATATGGTTATATGGGTATATATCTATGTTCAACCGATCTCGAAAACGGCTCTAACGATTTTCACAGAATTTGGAACAAAGTAGGTTTATGATATGAAGATTCGATTGCACTAGGTCTCAACCCTTGGATATTTCGCTGAAGGACATTAAAAGTATAAATACGTCCTTGAAAAACTGCTGGAAATTTTGTCGTCTGTCGATACCGTAATGGAAGAGAGTGAACGAGTGCATGTATGTGGGATCATCCAGCTGATCTCACGATAAGAAAAATTCAGCAAGAGAAATTTATGTTCGTTTATTTCTCTTTTTTTTAGAAAACATGTTTACTTCAGAAAGTCCAAAATAGTAACTAGATGCTGTTAGTGATACATAGTATATTAACAAATATTGCAGCAAACATAGTATATATCATTCTGAATAGAATTCGTAGTATACCTATTTGTAATTGATGATGTGTTTGTTTTTTGAAGTGTGAATGAATTGTTATTTTGATGAGTAATAGTAGCTTAACTTATATTTTGATTAGGACTGTAGTAAAAATTTCAAAAGGGACAGTTTAGGGCATAAGCCTGTTGTGCCTCCTCATATAACTGTGATAATAATTGTACGACTGAGAAAATGAATAAATAAATATAAACTATAAATTCAATCCTTCGTTACAGATTTTCTATGCTTTTACACTCCAGAGCAAAGCTCGGTTCCCCGATATTATTAATTGAGCAATAAGAACATATTATTATAAAGGAAGTACTTGAAAAATGATCCGACGTTTTAGGGACAGTACAATAGCCATGGAAGGGAAGTCTATCACACTATAAGAGGAATTCGAAACAAAGGAAAAAACACAATAGATATACTAAAAAATAATGTTGTACATGCTCTTGACATCTTGTATGAGCATAGCAATAAGAAATCATTTCAATCTACCTTTTAAAAGATGTGGTGATCCTATAAGTAAAATTTCCCCTGGCAACCTGTTGAAGAATTTACCTTCCAGAAAAAGAAAAGATTTGCGGAGAACCTTATTTTGGAATCCTTATATCTATCTGTCCAGCTGCACGAGTCAACGGCCCTTGCCCTGGAAATTTACTGTATTGCCTTGATTACCACTTGCCCAATAGAATTATAAAAGAACCTTGTGAATGAATGAAGAACTGTATAAATTAAGCTAATTGCGTTTGCTGTGAAATATACTATAGAGTCCAATAAAGTGAAATATTTTGGTGTGTTGATGGAGAGTGATCTTCTGAAGAGGGAGCATATTCGGACATTGAAAAATAGTTTGAGACAGCTTATCCACAGGTTTTATCATATACAAAAAGTATGTCCCAATCCATCGATGTTGAATCCGGTGAGCGAGGTGGACATACTTGAAAAAAAGAAATAAACAAAAATATGCTGGAAGTGAAAGGGCACTTGTTCATCTTGTTCGGCATGACGGTGAACCAGCTCATTATTACGGAGAAGTTCGGGATTTTCTTGACACTTGCTTTCAACTTCGCTGGATTTACCATGTGGGACCAATTGCATGTTCACCTCGCTCACCGGATTTAACATCGATGGATTTCTTTCTGTTGGGCTTCAGTAAGTAAAATGTTCATGTCCCGCCTCCACCAGATAATCTTAATGACCTCCGAAGACGGACCACATTCGTATCGCTGCGGTTGCACAAGTTACGAATGATATGCTGGTAAGAGTGTGGCAAGAATTCGATTATCGGTGGAATGTATGTCGCATTACCAACGACTGTCACATCCAATCAAAATAACACCCACACCCTAAACTTGAAGTGTTTTGTAACAAAATAAGAGCAATTTTTCTCGGAATAAAAAGGACTATCATTTCTACTCGATGAATAGAATAGAGAGACTAACCATTTTTAAAGATTATAATATTATATTGGAAATTGAGTGATGTCATAAAAAAGGGTGCGGGCAACAGCACTCCATCACTTCCCCCATGGAGAACTTAGGAGGAATTCATGCAGCATTTCCTAGAAGATCAATTCGGAGGGTAACTACGGTCAGCTGTAGTCTTTACGCGTTTTACGATCTGGATCTGCTACCGATTGCCCATAAAATACAACGCGAACGCGAATACACCAACAGTGCACGTCGCCTTACAAATATCTCCTTCCCACCCCATTTACTATGCCTTTTCGATTTCTACACTTCGCTGGCAATTTGCATAAATACATAAATTCTTGATCCTTTTCTGGGCAGAACATACCACATAAGACATGACTTTTTTCAAATGTTTTGTTTATGCGAACGTTGGTGATAGTACTTGTGGGACTAAATAAATTCCTTCTCCTCCACTAGTCTGTCAAGGATCCAACAATTTGGAATCCTGACACTCTATGAGCTATCTGAGAGTTTATGAGTTACAGCACTTATCATTTGTTAGTTACTGTACTTTTCATACAGGGAACAGAGCAGAAGGTCTTCATCAGATTTCTGCTCGTAAATAGTTCAATATGATTCGAGAACAGCATAGAAAAATGTACTTTATTATTTGTGGTCCTCTTATTAGATATTATGTCTCATAATAAGGATATGAATCAATTCTTGCAACATTGATTATTCGTATTCCCATCCGCTGGTGGAGTTGAATGGGGAAATTTTTAGTGATTAATTAAGTTTCTGATAAACATGTTTATTTAATTCCAAGCGTAAAAGGAGCAGATAAATAAGAAATACATAGCCTTCAAAAGGATGATTCATTGACAAATGATAATTCTATGATAATAATTAATTAGATCATAGAAATTAACCTCCGTTGTTTCCCTTTTTCATATTGTTGAGAAAAGACAAATGAAATATACTACCAAACTGAATTGAGAGATTCACTCTTGAGAGATAAGAACAGATGATGATTTTGAGTACCACATTCTAAACGAAAGATATTCACTTCATCAAGTGTTTTCTTATCTTCTTCCATTTTGCATTTATTCCTTATGAGATTCTAAATACCAATAAGCTATAGAATAAATATACACTGTAATGATGGAACTTATTACAAAATAAAACTTCAGGAATAACTTCGTCAAAATTGGACTGAATGAGAATGTAGAGTGAATTTCGAGTATCTCTAACATTTAATCTGAAATTCTATGAGCTTTCATTCGAAATAGGAAACTTGCTCTTCTTTTCTTTCAGAATTTCAGTCAAGCTTCAATTTTAAGCTTTCTTATTGTTGATGAATCAACAATAAGATGTGTGTTATAACTTAGGTTTATCTAACATTAGATAATTCAAATTCAAACATTAGTAAATTCACTCACTGAACTGAGGCTCGGTTGCATAGGAGCAGGTTTGATTCTAATCGTGATTAATTTCACGAAAACCAATCAGAGAAGGCTTTTTTGAATAGAAGACTTCTCCGATTGGATGCACAAAAGCTGGTTAGTCATGATTAATTCACGAGAACCAATTGGAGAAGGCTTTTTTGAAATGAAGGCTTCTCCGATTGGTCCTCGTGGAATTAATCACGGTTAATAATTAACCGACTTTTGCCGGCACTGAGATGAACAGCTAGATTCTTATAGAATTTTACTCCCATGCACGTTCAACAGTGGGCTTATCTCATCATTGTGCTTTTGCGTATAATCTTATCAAGAGATTTATGATCAAAGACAGGTTACTGTCATCTCAAGATGACAATTTTCTTCTTGGGAGCATTCAATCCGCGGAAACTTTTGAAATTCTATTTCGGCTGCGGATGGAGACGTAAAACTTCGCGCAACTCTAAGTAGGTTATGATGATGAGAAAACTCGTGGCCTTTTGTTTATTAATCGTCATATTTCTAAGCAAAAAATTGAATCAGCTGGAGCACTGCTTAAATATACTTGCATCGAGAGATAGCATACGATTTTGTGTTAGTAGGCAAATTTGCATCAGTTCCGTCCGTAGAAAGAAGGCTTGTTCACGAATAATCAATTTTAGACTTGTGACACGGCTCACACTATTTGATTCGCTTTTGGTTGTGACTTCAACTTTGACAAATTTCTTGCTCTGCTGGTCGGTCCCACTCCACTTGCTACAGATTTGTCCATTTATCTTCGCCCTGCTCAGACTATAGAATGAGGCGAGTGTCCGTCCGTCCAGATTCAATTACCTGCCAGTCTGCTTCATCTCACCTGTTCTCAGCGTTTCCGAGACACCTGCGTTTCGAAGCTCGATATTGAAAATTCGTTTCTTCGCTTTCCCAGAACTGCCAGACAGTGGACCCCGCTCCTTCACTTGGATCTGCATAGATCCAATTTAGACTTGGGCTCGAGTTGGACAGCAGCTGCTTGCTCCTCTGTCACCGTCTCATGCTTCTCTGTCCCTCAAATGCAACCTACTTCTCACTATTGGACCAATCTGGGGACATATTCGAGACATTATTGGAACTGATGGTCTCACTTCTCACTAATGTTTCATTGAAGCTATAAGGAAGATTGAGTTCCATGTAGCACTATCAGAATATAATCGTAGATAATTGGAACATCAGATATCTAGTACCGTATATCAATAGATGTTGTGTTAATCATCTTGAAAATCACTTTTTTGCAGTTGTACAGCATTCATGGATTCTAATATAAGTCCAACAGTTTGAATAATACAATGAGCAAGATGAACTTGCATCATAAGAATCATATTGTTACAGAAATTATTGAGAAAGAATAATATTCACTGAATGTTTAACAAGATCATAGATAGGAGAATTGCATATAAAAGATAATGGATTATCACCTGTAAGGGAATGAAAAAGATGAACTCTCCAACAATACAAGTATTGAATCTATTACCATGACTGTTCATTTATCAAGCTGATTATGAATCAGGTTATAAGTTATAATTATTAGTTATTACTAGATAATTATTCACTATTCTGAATGTCAATCCTGTTGACTGTTGATGGAGTTATCCATTTCAATTGTCGAATGAATTATTCCCATTATTTGATAACATTCAGCAACAATTGCATTCCTTCACGCTCTCATCATGCTCAAAACCCAAATTCAATGATAGAGATGGATCGAAATATGTTCATTGTGGTCTCTGAACTATTGATTCAGATAGCAATTCATCTTACTCAATTATTTATATTCAGTCTAATGTGGTGTATGACTTTCAAATGAATGAGTTGTATTAGAGCTATAATCAGATCAATCGGGACCTGTATTTGCTCTTGCTAAATAATGGAGTTGGCTGAACTCCATTAAGGCGGATGACCTTAAGGCATAACAGGCAGGCCGACAAACAGCATTGTCATAATGGAGCAGGTTGGAGAGCGCTTAGCTCAATGTGTCTGAAAGTTGTGATGATGGGGTTGGAATGTTGGCTGGGATGTGAGAAATGGAGGAAGGAAAGGATAGGATGCACAGAAAAGGAAAACCATCAATCAATCAGTTTGACAGGAGTACATGGGAAGAGTCTCACGGCGCAACCGGAACCAAACATTCCGATACAATATTTCCACTCATAAAATCCATTCCAATGCCTGGAGAGCTGCCGTGTGCCGTGTGCCGTGCTTTCAGCTTCAACATGGTTATCAACTTAGATTAGACTTGGATTAGATGTTTGCTCACTATAGTTGGCTACTACATTACATAAAGAATCAAAATTCGGGGGAGGAACAGTTTTGAGCTGTGCCTGTTGATTGTTGATACTCCACCAAATTAGTTAAAATAACAATTTTGTATCATTGAATCAATAAAAGAATGATAAATGCTCAATTCTATTCTATATCCAAATATATCTGCAACGGGGAAGCCACCGATACCATGTTGTGAGAAAAATTTGAACAGTTTTTCATAATGAAAATATCCATACACGGTAGTTTGTGAAAATTCACAAAAAACGTACACTTCAGGTGGATCACGTTTCATGAGGCGATCTTTTATGTAAGCAGTAAAGTAAATCGACATAATGCTTGTTTATAAGGAACCGGAATATATTCTTCATCATACAGTGGAGCATGAGCATGAAACACTTTAGTTAGTTTTTTTGTGAATTTCTACAAAACCATGGTGTATAGACCCTACATTTTTGTCAATGTTGTCTGGGCCTCAAAAGAAAGGGAAATAGAACACAATACACTGTGTAATGGTGTGAATTTTTGCCATCCATGTTGGGCGACATTTTGTAAAGTGGTAGATTGCAAACCATTCATATGTGGTGCGGTATATTTGTTTACTGGAGCGGTACTGGATGTACTGGAGCGGTTGCTAAAATCCCTATTTTGCAAATAAATTTGCAAAAAGTTAAGGCCGTCCGGCTCGCAAATATGCTGGGCTCAAACCGCAACTCTAGCTCAGTAGTAGATGCATGAATATTCCAAATATATTTAATCACCACAGGAATCAATGACTGGTGATCAATAATTCTTACCGCTGCTTCCGTGAAGTTCTGGAAGAATACCAATAAGGAAATCAAAAAGATAGTTGGTGACTGATTATCAGTAACCATTATATTCAATCAAGAACAATGAAGACCAACTATGACTTTTCTAGTTGATCGTTAAAACGCTCGTCATGAATACAGGTATGCACCAATTTATCCTTTTGAAATTCCTGGAAACTTACAACAACTGCTCTTGAAGTTCTCTGGATCCTTATATGATATACTGTAGACTTATCAATATAATTATCAGTAAGATCTTTCTGGCTGAATAGTGAGACTATCATCAAAGGATGATAAGTAATAAATGCTCTGAATAAGATCAATATTAATTGATTCACTGATTTTATTTGCTGCAGACGAATATTTCTTGGTACCAAGACAGCTCAAACTGTATATCACGAGATGAGTTAGGAAATAATAAAAAACTTCTAAGATTTTGTATGCTGACATAAAACATAAAATATTTTCCCATGAAATAATATATATATATATATATATATATATATATATATATATATAATATATATATATATATATATTGTGATGAATTTTTTAAATAGACCTCATGAGAAGAGAGAAAAATTGTGATTACCCTTCTTAAAATGAAAGAATTTGCTAAAGGAATAGTTAGCGACCGAGTGATAAAGCTTCCTTATCAGTAACTGTATATTAGATAAGAGTACCGTTATGTACTGCATATTTTCTAGAGAATTATTTAATAAGATTATAATTATTCTGCAAATTGAGCACGAATCGTTTATTGAATTACTCATTGAATTTTGAGGTTACACTTTGTTTACTATTGATCAGATGTTTTAAAGCAGACTGATCCAACATATTGTAAAATGTCATGCCAGATTCATGCAAGCTATAATATTATTTCTAAAAAGTGAAAAACCATCAATAAAGGACCAAGAATTTCGAATAAAAAATAAAATGTATGTATTATCGTTGAAATTATTTATTACTTAAAAAATTATATTATAATGTCAAGTATTATTGTAACTAACTAGTTCATAGCATGAACATTATATTATTGATAAAAGCAGCAGAAATTAATTATAACAGTCTCAAACATAATAAGAATTGTATAAGAATATTAAATTATTAATTATTGTTTCAACTGAACCACATGGTGATTGAATCTCTTTGGCAAGTCTAAGCCAATCATAGTGCATAGAAATAGCACCAAGAAGGTGATCGTTTGAAAACAACATATGTTAATTTGTTATCACACAACAAACCTGCCTTATCATATATGCTAGCACATGTACATTGTATAAGAGGAACTATGTCTAGGAGATTAAGCAGTTTTAAGAATTATACAAATTGAGTTATTATTGTAATTAAAGGAATTATACTCTATTGCTTGCCACTAACGTCACGTCTACGTCATAATCATTCTACCAATGGCAAATTTTCATGCAAATTTATTACACCGAGATTCTCAGAAAGAAAGTTCTAGCCAAGAAGCTTAGAAAAAAGACTTCACTTCCCTTTTGAAATCCTCACCGTTCAGACCTCGTTAAAGTTACCAAGACCTATTCGTAAAAATTTTCGTTCGATTTTATATGTTTTATTTGTGAGCTATTGTAAGGAGCTTTTGTAAGCTATTGAGTATTGTGTGTATTTGTAAGGAGTTTCACGTGAGTTGTAAAATTTAAAGGGGCCCCAATCTACGCTTCGAAAATATTTCAGTGCAGGAAATATAAAATTTTTCTTCGTTAAATTATTGGCCACGCCGACAAGCACTTAGTAGTTATTAAGAGCCTAGAATTTATTCAATATAGAATTTATAAGAACTTGTAGTTGATTGACTATCCTCCACTGCCAGAACCACGACCCCGAACAAATTTAAAAAACATTTTTTAATTTATTTTCACCATTTTTTTTTCCCAAACTGTTAAATTTTATCAATTGTAAAATTCTGTCGAATCATGCATGGTGTCATGCAAGCACAAGAACATTTTTAACTCTTTTGTTAATGCTAAATTATTACCAATCTGTAAATCAAATTCTGAATCTGCACTGTGTGATCATATATTTTATTATAATATATTTCAATTTTGTTAATTCGTCTTCTGAGTTCGATTATTTCTTAAGCCTGTCAATTATTGTGTCTGATACGTTCCATATTATCAAGAACCGATCGAATACGATCATTGAAATAATTGAATCAAGCTGGATATTGGAACAGGTCTAAGTGGATGTATTGTGTGGGGTCAGATCGAGATATTCATTCTCCATCCTTACCTGCTCATATATCAGCTTTTATCTGTTACCAACTTCGACTTAGGAGCGAATACATCAACTGTACAGCAGATGCAGCCAGAGATCATATAATTTCCCACAATAGAGCTTAAAGCCCGACAAGACTCTGTTCTCGAAATATATTCCGAACGATATCTGGTCCTTGTACCCTATCTTAATCTTCGGAACTTATTAGAGACGCAGTCCCGTAAATTATCTACATCGGTATTTTTGCTCGACCTGTATGATTTTGTATACTCCTTCATCACAGGTAATAATTTTAAGGTATCCGTATTCAGTGTTTAGCGATCGCTACACTACTTATAAAAATTTCATCACCATACAATCTGTCATAAGAAGAATGAAGGGTGAGCGAGTGTTTAGGCCTCCCGCGATTCCGACAATTGTATTGAATATTGTAGTGAATCAATCAGTCCAGCGTCCACGCACGCCGTTATAAAATTTATAACCTCGACACTGGTGACTCAGTGCAAGATTCACTCTACGTGTGTGAGGCGAGTAAAAAACTGCTTTACACAATTTGCCGACCCAATGGAGCATTTAAATACAGCACTACATGATTTGGCCAGTAACGTGGGACTATTTACATTCCACATCTGATTCTTTATATGTGTATCGACTTATCCATGGAGGTGAGAGTGACTCCCCCAGGAAAAGCTTTACAATATATATATATATAATATATATATATATATATATATAATATATATATATATATATATATATACAATATCTCTTGATAAATATAAATTTCTTTGGATAAATAAATTTTCTAATATTGTGATAATTATCACAGGCTTGCTTAGCATTCACAATATTGTGAGCTTTGAAAGATATATATTATATTCAATACTGATATATGGATTTCAAGTCGGTTCAAAATTTAACAGCTTAGAACCTGTTCATTCTATAGATTTAACAGAACATACTTTGATCAATGAATAAATAATAATAAATAAAAATAACAATTTACTATCTCAGGGTTTATGAGTTTGTGCTGTGCATGGAAATAAGCTTCCTACATAAATCAATCAATTCATAAAAGAGTTTTTATAACTTATATGATAGTAGTCGACACGTTGCGGATTTCTCAAACTTTAATAAATTTATATAGCGCTTTGATCAATTCCCCAATTCACTGCTAAAGGCCTTCTTAATAAATGAGCTCATTTAAGACAAAATTTGCACACTCACCATAATGATGTTCTTGAACGTCTTGTAGAGTAAATTAATTATTTCCAATAATTTGATTAGCTGGGTCCTTTCATCTCCGCTGGGCTCGTGTATGGTCCAGATTTATTATAGATTTCTATCAGCGTTAAACAAAATATATCTATGGGAATAAGTTACAGTTAAGAACTCTTTAGCAACACTGAGTTCACAAATAATCAACAGTAATCACATATATTTGACATTTGAAAAAGGGGATTGGCTTGTACTTTAACAAAAATTAATTGGAAGAAAAAGCCCTAATCTCCATGTGCTCCTCACGGATCGAGATCACAAGCCAGAGAGAATGATTTCCAAAAAAGTTTCATCTCTTCCTTGAATGATTTATAAGCTTCCTTCTGATTGGCTTTCTAATTTTTAGTAAGACTCAATGTAATTGGTTACTTCAGATTCAGGGTTTCTCCAACTTTGTTATACAAAGATAAATGAAAATTTTTCTACATAAATAAACTAGGTAATAAACTGAGAGTATTCTTATAATTAAATCTCGATATATGATGCTATAATATGATATACATTTAAATTTTTATGTGAGTTTTGTGTACTCTTGGTTTTCATACTTTTTTAGATTGCAATAAATACTCGTGTAACAATAATAGTTGTCCTTATCTATTTATATAAACCTCCCCTAGTATATATAATATTTATATTTTGTGAGTGAAACTTTTAATTCAATTCATACTGGTTGATCGAGCAATCAGCTGATTCGTTAGGTAACGATTCAAAGAACTGTCAATTGATCCTAGATCGATTGATTCATTAGAACAAAACAAAGAATTCTAACCTCAAAATGTACATACAAACTTTTATTTTTTATAATCTGCCAATAATAAACAAGCCGCTTTATAATTTTTATTTCTGCCAAAGAATTCTCATTATTGTTGAATTACAATTTTGCATGGTTCTCTTATTGCTTAATAGATAACATGATTTCTCTTTATCATGAATAACATTCGATTTTACTTGAGCGGTACCTTGACTAGGCTATCTATTCTTTCTATTTTATAATTCTATTAAAGCTCAAAAGTTTATTTCAAAAGTATTTTGTGGTGCTAAAATATCACGTGACAACTGTCATGGACTGTGAGTTATCTGATGATCTGATGTGAGATTGGTTTGTTTGCACAATTTTTAAATTAGTGGTTCTGCGAACAGTAGACCTCGCTCATGAATACAACTTTCAATCTGATAAGAAGGGCCAGTACAGTAAGTACAGTATATTGTAAAGATTTAGCCATGTCATCTATTATTTTCTCCATTGAAAGTGCTAGAAACACTGTTTGCAGGGACACCGGACTGTTTGCAGGGATGAATTATAAAATTTTATCACAATTATTCTAATGAATAAAGTGTGCAAACTGACTCCACATAGAATGTAAATTTTGATTCTATTCAATACGGCTTGCATATTTCCACTCTTCCTTGATAAATCAATACACTGATGAGTATTCAATTTTGAGTAGTGTTGATATTTATGTTAGAACTGTACGCTGAACGTTGATATGAAAAAAATGTGATCATTATTATAAGAAGATGCATCCATCTTTCGAACTCAGTATGGTGAGTGAAAGGTACACTCACCTTTTATGACTTTCCTGAGTTCCTCCTCTTTGAATATTCTATTTGCTTCAGTAGCTCTTCAATTCAATTAGTGAATTGACAGAACTCGCCTATGTTGATGTTGTAGGACTATTCTCTGACAAAACTTTCAAGAATAATGCAACTGGTACATTATTTGCACTCGACTCAAGTAGGAAGACTGCTTTGTTTACTTGTCGTATTTATTCGAGGAAATACTATGATCATGGTTATGTTTATTTTAAATTTCCTGTTGACAAAGAACCACTCTGATCACGTTGACGAATGTTTCAAGTTGAATTTCAAGTTCTTACTGTCTTCAAGTAATTGGTACTGAACGCCTCACAAGTTTCAACCAATCGCCTTCATTGTAGACAACTTCGGGTACCCATCTTTGTCTTTTACGTCGCTCCAACTCTTTTCTCGCTTCAACTCTCATTCATTCCGATTTGGCGTGAGACTTGGACGGCTGAAGGCAGTAGGCAGGCACCCGCATAACGCATCAAATTAATCTCAACTCGTTGACGCCGCCGAATCTGCTGTCACTGAATTATTTCACATTTCTTCGCGCTCAAATTGATTACCCTTGTAGTTTTTGTTGAAACCTTCTGACCGGAAATTCACAGATAGATGCTTCGGATACAACTTCTTAATTATTAGAATTTCTATTTTTCATAGAAAGTACGTTCTGGAACGGAAGAGTCATGATAGTAAGAATAATTATTGGAATTCTGATTTACGGTACCACCATTTGGAAAATAGTGTGATAATGATAGGGGTCATAGCGATTAGCAACTTCTTAGAATCTATACGACTGAATCCAGGAAATTCTTTCAATAGATCTTTGAGAAATTATTTATTACTTTGAAATGAATGCATGAGTGGAGCAAATGAAGATATAGAGGTATATTTCAATTCCCTCCTCATCTTTGATTTCCACCAATTATCTCCATCATAACAATACTGGATTAGTGGGAAAGAATACATCATCTTGACTAGATCATAGAGATTGTTTCAATCACAATAGACGAAGAATGACTGGTATTCTGTTTTAACCTAAAGCATCTCCTTGACAACCTCTATCATTCACATTTACTAGTTTCCTATAAATAGGCTCACTGTACATTCAACTGAAATTCCAGAGTATAGAAAAATAATAAATATTTTTTCGATTCGTTTCTATTCTTTATTGGAATACCATACAGATGGAATCACATCGACCATATTGAAAAATTGAAGCTGTCTCATTAGCCGGTATTTTTTATTATAAAAACATTCCATGTAGTCCAAGATGAAATTCAAACCAATGAAATTCAAAAGCATCATTCGCAGCACTATCATTCCTCAAATATTGTCTAGATGCTGTAGATATCTTAACAGTATGTATGTCTATAGACCTGCATTATATTAGCCACACATTTTCCGTTCAACAAGGATTCTCATAAACTGTAGTCTACTATTAGCGGCCCTCAAAAAATGAAATAAAATAAACATGAATGCGCAAGAGGAAACTGGTCGGTGTTTTCAATCATAATATAACTCTGACAGCGTTTCGCTTATGAATTTTTGAATAGGGATAGAATATGAATTGGAGATCTAAGCGTAGGATATCCATATTTCCATCATAGAATTCATCAACATTTCCATTCCCAGTTTTAATGATCAATTTTCTCCAGGTGATATTTGCATGCTCAAACTTAATTCTCTAGTCATTAAAACTGCACAGACTGTGATAATTTTTGCAATTTCATACGACACTAGAGAATCGAGGAATGCCTTCATTTCAGTCAAGAATCTCCTAATGACATCCACCGGAAGATCATTTCCATCTTTCTGGGAGTGCAAGGTGAAATTGAAATCGTCAACAAAGATGGGTGATGGATGCTGTGAGAGAGGTATGAAGGAATGAGGATTGTTGATGATTAAGAAGGGGGTGTTGTTGACGGAGTGAGAGCGAAACGCGTTCCATAATTCAGATTTTAGATGGAGATTGGCCGTAAATTGACGTGGTTAGAATCGAAAGTCGCCGAAGGACCAAAGATGAGTGAATATTAAAGAGATTGGTAGTCAGTTGAATTCTAGCCTGAGATGCATTAAGACGAACATAAATTAGCAATAAGAGCTTGCCCCAGGGTAGATGCATTAGTGGGTGGGAAGAGCTGGTGTGGTAGAGTGGGTCTAGACGTGGAACTCTGTCCTCCAGATGAACAACCAAAGTTTTCACTAGTTGTGGTTGCAAACTTCGAAAGCCAGCTTCGGTAATTGAAACCTGACTGTGCAACATAGTCTTCTCTGAATTGATGGAGCGATAACTTCTTTTCTTTTGATTGATTGAGTTTCATTCAATTGAGTATTGAAAGACTGAAACTACGAGAGATGGTTTCAGAATCTCAAGAGATTGTTGTTCGTTGTCAGTCTTAGAATTGAATGTTAAATTTTATCCGTGATTAGTATGGGAAAAAAGTGGAATCTGTAATAAAAATATCCTGTTGAATATTGTTTTGAGATGGGGAATCTGCAATATCGACCAATAACTACACGGAGCTGAATTTTATTGGGCTTGGAGTTGCATTTTTAAGAAATTTGAGAACACCATTGAATGGTGAAACCTAGAGACTGTCCAAGTGGTGAAAGCTCCGCAATCAAAGTATTACAATCTACATCAACAGAACCTCTCTCAAAATACAAACGCAAAAGGTGAAACGTAGTCTTCTCCAGCACACCTACGCAGCCTCAGATTGATTGAATGTATACTGGAAATTTTACTGCAGTATGGTTGCAACCTGCAGCAGAATTGTTAGTGTCTCAAAAAGGTGTTTAAAAATGGGTATGACTCTGGAGAGCTGTGATGGACTAAAGAACATGTTGATCGTACTACCAAAACTGGAACCATGTCATGCTGCTTTTTATGAATCGTGACGAAAGTTCAGCTCTGCCAGTAAATTCGAAGCAAATTTGAAAGGTTAAAAGGGGTATGAAGTTGTCAGCTATAACATGAGTGACTCAGCTTATCCGTTCCATCCCACGTCGACATCTGGATCAGTGAGTGGAGCGGCACTTTGCGCATGTTTTGTGTATTTCAACTAATTGCATGAATGAATTCCTTGAATGTCGGCAACAGGAATGTCAGATGAATAAATTAGCACACCTGGATAATCCGATTGAGGTCCTTAATTAAGGAATCAGACATGAAACCGATATTATTACGTAGTCGAGCAGTTAAACATTAATTAGTAAACGTCCCATACAGAAATTAATTATTCAATGTGAGAATAATTATTCAATAAGCTTTGTCTTCCGTGTTATGGCTTATATACCATTGTATCATGCCCTCAACAATATTCTCTCATCTTTTGCCGAATGACTAATTGGTTTGTGCAATCGATTACATAGTAGCTTAAATATGTAAGTCTGCATACTCTTCAGTTTCTAATGAAATTGTGACTCTATTTTAATCTCTCTCATACTAAATGTGTAAATGATATTGCACTCATTAAGTTGAGATAATGAGAATTGATATAGATAGTTCTGAGCTGATAAAATGATGGAAATTCAATAGAAAGTCTAGAAAGATTATTTAAAAATGATCAAATTGAATTATTCACACATTCTTATATTTGTAGAAGAATCTATTTGAAGTTTTCTTATTGAATTGGAAAAAAATACAATTAAGAGTCAATCGAGTGAATTACAAAATAGCGATATCAATAATATCACAAATGCAATAAATGATAGATAAATTGAATAATATCGTGGCACCAAGCTTCGCTATGGAGTCCAAGAGCATATTTTATATGTATTCATTGATACACAATATATTCTTCAAAATGACTGGGGAAGGACCAACAGGCACAGCCCAAAACTGTATCTCTCCCGAATTTTGATTTATACACTACAGTCTAAAAGGTGGAGGTTATGTTCCATACACTGGTAATTATTTATAACGGACACATCAAGTATTTTCAATTTGTTTTCAATTTCCACTATTTTTTTTTAAAACACTTCGTGAAAATCTTCTGTCAATTCAACTTTCAATTCACTGTTTAACACTCAAAACTCCAATGCAAAAGAAAAAACCAATCTCACCAAACCCATCCCAGCCAAAGAAACAGTTACTAGTGCGTGGGGACATACCACTCACCGCCGCCTCAAAGAAATTATAGTGAATGCGTTGATTGCGCTCCTCACAATCATCATAATTATCTTCTCTTAAACTGGAACCCAACCAGTTAGCCAGGGAAGTCGGCCTCTTTCACACCAAATCTAGGTATGGTCACTTTTGTTTGATCACTTGTAGGCCTATTTCACTTTTTGGCCAAATTGCACTGTTCCCCACACATTTTACACGTTGTAACATTTGAAATACTTGGAACACTGAAAATATTGTGTTTCAACATGAACTCTACAACTTCCTCATCTTTGAACCTCGTACTCTACAACTAACAAAATCCATTTTGAAATAACTAGGTTCAACAATTTCAAACAAACTTCATTGATTGAAATATAAACTACAATAAATTTCTTCTTCTTCATAAAAAGCAGTCATAATTACATGAAGAATGATCATAATAACATACAGGATGGTCTCTTTTGAATTTATTATTTTTAATATCCTAATTTTTCATAATTTCAATATGAGAGAAAACATTCTGGAAAACATAAACATTAACAAAACCAAACATAACCTTGATGACTGGTTAATTTTAGAATTTATATCAATATATATTTCAAATGCGAAGAGAAAAGTGTTGTTTCAAGTTGAACAGAATATCATCACATAATCAAATTCATAAGTTTTATAAGGAATAGAGTAAGTACATCTTTTTAAATACCTGATGTACCCATACACTTTTCATTTGAGTCCAATTTTCAGCAAAAAATTTGGAAACAAATTAGTTCGAATTTAGATTGTTTACTAACCAAATTGAATAACAAAATAACACTCACTTATCACTTGTAAAGCTGTATTCGACCTACATATGCCCAGCTGGTAGAGCATGAGATATTTGGATATTTTTGGTAATTTGACACCTGCTGAAATACCAATAATATATAATTCTTACCAGCTCTTCGAGGAGCTTATACCAAATTCTATCAGTTACTGCAAACTGTTGCTGCTCTGTCAATCGGTAATTTTTACCGCTGCATTGAGCAGTTCAGCAATTATAGATTTTGAAGAGGCTGTAATACTGCTTCGACCTAATACTAAGACTCTGTATTTCAATCAATTTGATTTCGTTGAATAGGTTGATCCATTTAAATAAATCTTGAGAACGTATTATTTCTGAAGATTCAGTGATCGATACTGTATATCGCTGATTTATCCAACTCATTCCATGAAGAATACAGTTGGTTGATACTTCTATTAATGCGTCAATAATAATAAATGAAAATACTAGTACAAGATTTGTCAAGCAAAAAGACAGGATTAAAAATGAAAAGAACACCATTCAATCAATACATATATAATTACAATGAAATCAACGAGCAAAAAAATATATATGAAAACAATAAATGCAAAAACAATATGAAAAATATAATAGCTCACTCAATTATCAATTTTCATGATTTTTATATCAGCATACATTTACTAATTCCTATAGCTCAAATATTCGACTCGCTTCTGCTTATCGAATCTGGATTCTATAATTCAGAATTTCAATAATATTGAACAATTCAATAATATTTGATATCCTGAATATAAAAATTCCTCAGGGTATAAGTTCGGCTGTCAGTGGAAGTTAGATAAATAATTTATCTTATGAACTTTGAGCTTCTATAAATCTTATTATGCAAAATATAATACTGATATTTTTATACTTGAATCGAGCCTATTTAATAACTTCAAATAGTGACATATAATTTAACATTTCATTCTCATATGAATTCTTAATATGACTTCTCCCCTTATTTATACTACTTGCACAATTATCTTTGAATCAAGCTTTATTTTTGAGAATAGTGATACCTTCAATGAGCTAGCTTTATGAAATTTCTAATCATTCATAGCACTGAGGATCCTCTTATTAAATTATATTTCAATAACTCACGTGCGAAGATTACTCACAAATTTTAAAGAGGTAGTATGGTTTTCTCCTCATGTGTCTTGTGCTTCTCTGGTAGGCTGCTGTCCTCCTCTCCAATGGGGATATTTAAATTAATAACTCATGTCATACAGCGACATCACTGAGTTTTATGAATATATTTTTAAATACATGAATTAAAACTTAAACTTTGGCAAAAATTAATTATTGTACAATGAGGGATTCAGTCCAATGCTCTCATAATTGGTGGGTGTTCCTGGTGACCTCTGGCAAGAAAGTGGGCAGTTGGTTTTCCCCTATTCTCTTTCAATGATACTTCTGACTTTTAAAATTTACATAAAATGTAAATATCTTCTCTCACTGGTGGATTTTAAATAATCCATGATGACACAATTTAGTGCTGCCAAATAGTCCACATCACCAGAGCATATTACTATCTTAAAATTGAATATCTTTATCCTTAATTCTTATTTTATTCTAATTACAATGTTTTATGTATTCTACAACACTTAAAAATTCTTATAATTTAAATAATGACCACATGGAGATTTTGAATTAAATAATTTTTGGCACCAAGCAAATACTGTATTGTGATTGGTACATCCCCAGACTGTAATATGTATCAATGCGCTCAATAAAAATAAATCCCATTTCCTTTATCTTTTTGTTTTGTTTTTAATAATTATTGTATTATTTACAATGAATATTTTTGTGTTTTCTCAATTGTTTATATAACATTTATTTGGCATGCTTAGTTTACAAAACCCTCTTATTCTCGTCTTAATGAATGCTACCTAGATGCAATTATTTTGCTAGCAAGTATCTAATTAAATTATTGTAGATGTTCAGCTTGATTGTTATTGATATTGCCAACAAGCGTTGTTTATATGGAACCTAATCTCAAATTCACACAATATATATTATTTCATTTAATAATTGAGAAATTGATTCCCATTTCAAAATGTGAGCCATAATCTTGGCTTTTCAAGTCGTTATCATCTTATCTATATTTTTTATTGATGGGTATATACTTGAAATTTGAATTTAAGATTTTAAGTAAATGGTAAAGTTAAATGATAATTCATGTCAAACCATTCATTCTAGACCTCAATTAAAAGACTAATTACTATGCTACCTTTGTACAGTTGAATTACTGCAGCTATTGAAGAATTCATTCAAAATTTAAAAGCTATTCAAAATTAAAGACCATTGGTGACAAATATTTTTGCTATTATGTCTGAGACCTTTCAATTCATTTCAGTCAATGAAATTTTTATTGGTATCCAAAAGTACCGTTATACAAGCGCCCCCGAATTTGAATTGAAAATATTTCAGAATCAAGTGTTCTCAATACAATATCCAATGATAAATTTTCATCTAAATACTACACATAAAAATATCACATTTTCATAATAACATACAGACTCTATCTGCATATGCCCACCATACTTTCTTCCTTCTAACATTTTTCTTCTCACAAACAATAATCACCATGAATATAACATGAATTTCATCTTCTTACACATAACATTATAGTACAACAAGTTCTGAACCTACTGCTCAACAGCGCTACCAACTGTTTCTATCACAATTTGCTTATCAACTAACCTTAATTCTCTCTACAATAAATCCTTCATTTTTCATCATTATGGGCTTTTTTTATTTACATTATTATTTTTTAGGTCTCACAAATAATTGATATCAAATATGACTAGATTATTCTCACATTTTTCTCTTAGGAGCATATTGTCGGTTCTTTGGTCTACAAAATATTATGGTAACTTGACTCATTTGAGGGTTTGGTAACTACATAAATGATATAAAACACTTAAATGAATATATGGACCCCAATTGAATACACAGATGATATGTATAGTCACAAAGAACTAATTTCATTACTCTACCATCTGATCAACAATGGCTGCTGGTTTTGATTTAGCTGGCATTGGCCGAGCATAGTACATCCCTTTCTGTTCTTACACATGTCACATTTTATGTTTGATTCTTGCTTAGATAACCTAACTAATAGATTTTCCACATTTTGAGGTGAATATAATCATTTCATATCTACTATTCCATCCTGTAAACTGTTCTGCTGATAATTATATTGAAAACAAATTATTTAAAATTATTCTTTGGTGTGTTGCAGATTTCATTGATCATGAGCGAATTAAAAACGATTTTGGTGACATGTGGAAGAAGGTTCAATATTGATTTTATTCGGGCAGGTCAGTATTTATTTTGATAAAGTTGTTTCCATTTGTCTCTTCTATCCAAATATTTAAATTTTATGATATGGCTTAACATCTACTATGTTTTCCCACCAGACGAGACTTGTACTCTCTTTCTCCTGTAGCTGAAGGGTATTATGTTGTGAAGTGGCTATGACTGTAAGTGGCCCAGGATGAATTGAAAAGAATTTATGGGTTACTTTTTCAAGAGCATTTGATGAACAATGGCTTTTCACAAGAGCTTCATCTCCCACTTTATATGAAAATATTTTATATGCTTGATCATGATAACGCTTTCAGTTACATGCTGCTTTTTCTAACCTTGACTGCACTAAATGGTGTAAATTGGAGTTGGTTATCTTATTTATCTTGAAGGTTGGAAAATCAACCAATTTCTCTATGGATGTAATATTTCTTTTGTCAAAGATAATTTCAAATGGTGTGAAACCGGTACTTTCATTCATACTGTTATTGTAACATTCCTCTAAGAACGGTAAGAATTCAACCCATTGTTGATGTTTTGTATTGCAGTATGTTCACATGAATCGAGAGATCTCTGCCATA
This sequence comes from Nilaparvata lugens, assembly GCF_014356525.2. NCBI lineage: Eukaryota > Metazoa > Arthropoda > Insecta > Hemiptera > Delphacidae > Nilaparvata > Nilaparvata lugens. The sequence goes on along the minus strand of NC_052506.1, from coordinate 64,585,538 downwards.
CGTCGCTCCACAGGATTAGCGCTGGGATTATACGTGGAAGTTCTAGCCTATTTAATATCAGCCAGGTGAAGTATTGCTTTCCATTGTTTTCTGCAGAAGTAGGTAGAGTTATCTGATAATATGCATTTAGGCTTGCCGATTTCATTGGTCCATCTTCCTGTTACACATCGAGCTAAGGCATCTCCTGTTAATTTGCCTATGGGAAATAGCATGGTATATTTCGAAAAAATACATGTGAGGATAAATATATATTTTTCCCGTATTGGGCCATAGGTAGTGGACCATAAATGTCTGCTGATATCAATTCCAGAGATGCATGGGGCAGGATAGGATTCATTTCACCTCTAATGTGATAACAGGGATATTTAGTCTTCTGGCATATGTCGCAAGCTCTTATTATCTTGGCTACTTTCCTATGCATGCCTTTGAAATAACAACTTTCTTTTAACATGTGTAGTGTCTTCCTTATTCCGAAATGTCCAATACGTTCATGTGCTTCCTTCATTAATTCCGTTTCTATAATATGTGTCAGTTGTAGTGGTTTTTAGCGGATTGGTGAAACATGAACCCCCTAAAGCATGTGTATTGCCATAGGTAGTTGGGTGGTCCCTTAGCTCCTTCCTTCATTAGTTCACGAATTCTGGACAATTTTGCGTCTTCATGTTCGGCAAAACAAATCTTCTCTGGGGTCAAAGTGGCGGTATGGATACATGGTCTGATGTTTGAAGGGTATGGTATGCTTTCTTAGTCATTTACGGCGAAACATTTTAGGTTAGTATCATGGCAGTAGGTGGTGTCCATTTCACGGGATAGAAAGTCAGCGGTCTGATTTTTCTTTCCAGGTAGATGTGTCAACTCTATATCATATCCTTGGAGTGCTAGAAACCATCTAGACAAACGGTTGTGATTTAATTAAGCAGTTTTGAAAAATGTCAAGGCTTTGTTGTCTGTATTGATGAATATTTAATTGCCGAGTAACAAGGTTCTGTATTTATTGCATACTTCAACAATACTTAATAATTCTTTTTCCGTTATTGAATAGCGTCGTTGTGTTGAGTTGAGTGTTTTGCTGTAGAATACTAAGACTCCTTCTCCTTGTTCATCCTCCTGAAAAATTTCTGCACCTATCGCATACTCAGAGGTGTCGACATTTATAAAGAAGGGTTCACTCAGATTGGGATGCTTCAACACGACGGAGTTTGGGAACGCTTCCTTTAGTTCTTGAAATATGTTTTCTTCTCAGTCCAGTTCCATTGTTTGGTGGCAGATAAAACGTGACTGAGTTGGGCTGTATAATGTGACATTTGTTTGTTAAATCTGCGGTAGAATTGTGAGAATCCAATAAATTTTTGTAATTGTTCTCGGCTGGCAGGTGAAGGAAAATTTCGGATGGCTTCGAGCTTACTGGAGTCTTGGGATATGCCGGCGGGTGTGATTATGTGGCCGAGATATTTGACTTTATCTGCAGAGAATTCGCACTCGAAGAGGTCCAACTTTAGCCCACAACTAATCAATCCATTGAACACCGTGTCGAGATTTTGGCAGTGTTCATGAATACTCGGGGAGGCTGTCAATCCATCATCAACGTATAGGGTACAATACCCCTTCTCGGGGTCGACAGGCGCTCCTGTGTAGGCGTTGTTGGCAATGGCATGTCGATGAACACATGTTGTTATTCCGCCTCTGATGCCTTGTTCAATGAACATAATATACATGTCATAGTGAGTTAGGAGTTAAAGTTCAACTTTTGTATACTTCAGCATAACATCAAAGGAGGAGCCTGGTGATGTGAAGTAGTGTGCACAATCCAAATTATAGTTTTTCAAGCACATATCTCTAAAGCTTTCAAAGACATTGGCCGAAGGAGAACGTCTGTTTTGAGGTATAGGTCACTGTACTCTCCCAAGGTCTTGCAGTCAAATTTCCCCCACACTTGTTGGGCATGCTCATATGCCTCATCACTGATGTGGCTGTCAGATAGCTAACTGAAAAACGTTTCCTTTGGAAGAACGTTATTTGAGTTAGATTCGGGAAAGCTAGTGAAGAGTTATAAAATAATAATTACATATGAAAAATATGTGTATACAAAGAAAGAAGAAACAATTGAGAAAAGAAAGAGTTGGTAGAGTACAAACATGATAATTAATTATCAAATTTTCACAAGATCTCATGAATGCATTGTAGCGGTCATAGAATGTGGGGGGGGGTCAAGGAATGGGTTTAGTCTATTGTTCTATTTAGGTAGAAATTGATCCGATGAGCGGTTCTGACAAAAGGTATTTGGAATAGCATATTAGGTCTTGGTCTATTGCATGGAACATGGAAATTTTACAAATTAATGAGATCTGGCATGAATATATTACTATTTAGAATCTCATATAATAACATTAATGGATCTCCTGGTTTTCAATTTTTGAAATTTGAATGTTGACGTCGAAGTTTCAGTGGAAAAAGCTATTGGACAAAATATAGTATACTTGTTAAAATAAAGATACCTCAATAATTTATTTTGAATAATCTCCAAATTAATGGCAGTGCTTAACGGCATATCGGTGTGTGAACAACTAATGGCTGTTTGGATTGTTGTATCGACAATAAGTTGCGAACAGCTATGCTACTATCATCAAAAGCTTACCGAGTTGAAAGCAGAGAAAAGTCGGGATTGCAATCAATAGTCCACACGACAGCAGTAGAAGGAATATAAGATTTCAAGGAAGCTTTTTTGCTCCAAAACCCCCTCCCCCCTCACCCCCTTCGTCCATCCTGCCACCCCTTCCCCCCGCCTGGTGGGTGGGAAGTGTTCTAAAAATGGATTTCCCCCTCCCCTTGCCCAGTGGAGGTAAGGCGGATGAAAAGAGAGAGATATATCTTTCTCTCTCTCTCTTTCTCTCCCCTTCCCCTTACCCAGTGGTGGTGAGGGGGTTGAAAAGAGAGAGATATTTCTTTCTCTCTCTCTCTCTCTTTCTAAAAATAGATTTCCCCTTCCCCCTGCCCAGTGGTGGTGAGGGGGTTGAAAAGAGATATCTCTCTCTTCTCTCCCCCTCCCCTTGCCCAGGTGAGGGAAAAAAAATTTCCCTTTTAGGAGGAAAAATTCCCTCTCTATACTGACAGATTAAAGTGAATCCATATTTCTACATCTAATGCTATACTGACAAATTAAAGTGAATGCTAGATGAGAGAAAAAAATCTCTTTGAGAGGGAAAAATTCCCTTGGTGACAGATTAAAGTGAATCCATATTTCTACATCTAATGCTATACTGACAAATTAAAGTGAATTGAGAAATTCTCTCTCCCAGTATAGATGAGGGGGATGAATAAAGTGAGGGGAAAATTCTCTACTGTCAAATTAAAGTGAATCCATATTTCTACATCTAATGCTATACTGACAAATTAAAGTGAATGCTAGATGAGGGAAAAAAATCTCTTGTGAGGGAAAAATTCTCTACTGTCAAATTAAAGTGAATCCATATTTCTACATCTAATGCTATACTGACAGATTGAAGTGAATTGAGAAATTCTCTCTCTCTCACATCTAATGCTATACTAGTGAATCTCTACAATGATCTAAGTTCTTTTACATTTTTTATCTGCAATATCGTACAAGCATTTCCAAAGTTCATCAGAATTTTTAACAACAGATAATGCTGAATCATTTGTACAATCATAATGTAGATGACCGCTGTCTAGAATATTGAGCAGTTCGAAAATCTCAGATAAAATCGAAAAGTGTACATTTTCTGTTTTTGTTAACGGTAAATCAACATCTTGACATCCTGTTGAAAATTTAATATTCTTCGCAATTGAATCAAATTCGTTAAATGAAATTGACATCAAGAGACGAGTTAATTTTTTGAATTTTGAAAAACCATAACACTGCATGTTAACGGCTTCCCAGATGTTTGACATGTGTTGAATGAGGGGAATAGAGAAAGATATATCTCTCTTTCAAAATTGATGAGATGCACGTGTTATAGGGGCTCGAGATATATCTCTATTTCTAAATTGATGAGATGCACGTGTTATAGGGGCTCGTGTCTGTATAAAAAAGATCACGCCACACGTGTTGTCAGGTCTAGCTCTAAGCAGCAACTAAACTAAAAATTGTGAATGGGATATTGGAATGAAAAATCATTTGAAGGCAGAAAACGTTTATTTACACATTTCAGCAGCAGCACAACTATTCATAATTTCATCTTCAATTTTAATAAGCTTATCTATACACAAATTATGAGGACGATAATAACATAGATAGTCTCTTATGTCATTTAAATTAACTGTGCTTAGAAAAATGTCTTTCAATTGTTTCGCCAAACTATAATTTTCAGGAGTTGATTTCCTAATTGCACTTTCACACTCATCGTACCAATCAATACAGTTTTTTAACCTCACTTCCAACTCGTTGTCGGCAGCCAACCACTTTCTCGGATCCATGTTGTTGAGCGAATGAACAAAACTAAGTGTAGGCAGGAACTATTGTAGAGTAATTAAGTGGTCTTTCTTCATTAATTGTCGACAGACAACATGTACGCGCTTTATGCAGTCTCAATGCATGTAAGCAATAAACACATTATAGATCCTTTCCGTTGTAGAAGAATCCATAATGAGCAAAGTTTCTTTTCTGTGAATTCGTGTACATCGGCGCCATTTTCATACTTTGCATTCGATTGTTTTCGCACAAGAAATTATTTGTTTGATACATATTTTTAAACAACAAAGAATTATAATGTTGCGCAGAGAATAAAGCACAGCGAGAATGTGGTCTATTTTTATGAATGTTACACACAGCATAACACCTTGAACTAGTGAAAAAGCTGAAATCAGGTTTTGGAAAATCCTCTGGTATACATTGAACGTTGCTATGCAATCTTCTTAAAAACTTTGCTTTCTCAGTTCCTTTTGTGAAAATTTTCTCATAACCTGCAAGGTAATCACGTATTAATGAGTCACTGTATTCTAAATCTCCATCTTCCCATTTTATTTTATGATAGTGACGTTCTAACCATGTTACATCGTTATACAATTTTGCACTCAATTCTGTCTTTGCAAATGGTGATTTGAAATGGAACACAATATAATTATTAAACTGATCAATTATGGCAAGCTCTTTCACGATAATTTGATTACAATCTTGTTTAAACCAGTGAAGATCAACCGTAGCAATTTTTGTAGGCTTGTCCACTCCTTTATCTTCGGCGGGCTCGTTGAATCCTTCGTCTCTCTCCTCCCCTCCTCCTCCTCTTCTTGTTTCTCCTCCTCCACCTGCAGCGGCTTCGGTGTACTTGCTTCATAATAGAAACTATCAAGATCGCACTGAATACTGGTAGTTTGTTGCTTGTCCAAAATATCAGAACACAAAGAATAGGACATGTTGTCTGTTCAAAGGTGAAACTGATAATGAACTAAATTGAGCAGAATGCACACCTTATATAGGCGGTGCGCAAATTACTGAACTTCTTTCACCATGCTCGTCAGAGGTGTGTACTCCATCACACGATCGCTAATTAAAACGCAATACGCGGAAGTATTTGCAGGTACTGCACTATTAAATTCCATTTCAATACGAACATCTGTCGATGATTTCAAATGACTTGGTTGGTGTGAACAATCTACAACAATCAGCGGTGTTGATTCACAAAACGTTTTAAAGTCAATTTCTGTTCCGAGTTCGCTATTGATTGAATGATTATAATACGAGGGCGCGAAATCCAGGAACATGCGGTATAATACCTCCTTCTTACCTAGCAGATTTTCATATGGATAATACTCGCTGTTCAAATATACTTTAACATTGTAAATACCACAGCTATCGAAATTAGATATTGATTTTTTAATTTTATTCTTACGATCAGTTTGAAATGCAATTATAACGTATTTTGGACTATCAAAACTCGATGTGGTACGAACTGCCCAAGAATGGTTAAGTGAATTTTGCAAATTTGGTAATTCACAAATTTCCCAATGCCGGAAACCTAATTTCAGTGGAGTGTCAGCATCGAGCAGTCTCAAAAATTTCAGTCTTACATGATCTTCTAAAGTTATGTAGGGCATTCTCCATTGTAGTTTTGTAATTTTCACACTAACGCTTGTTCCACTTGTAGACTCAACACAATTTAGGTCTGTTGGTGACCTCAATAAGACGAGTTCCTGTTTCAAATTTAAAATTATTCTTTGAAAATCTTAAAAAAACGGGAGGATTAATTTCAGCGGTACACAGAAAGTGAATTTATTATCCGTTAGCTCATATCCTGCTCTGTCAAAACCAGCCAAGTGATATGTGTTTTTATCGAGAGTATTCTTCACTAGAATAGCTTAATTGTGGATGTTAATCCAATCAATCTTGATTTAGAAATTTGCTGACCTGCTAATTCATATCGTATTTCGTCAAAAAGGTTGCCGATTACGTTACTGCTTAATTTATAGTCTGCTGCAACTGGTGCATCGGCTGGGTCTGTTCCCGGTTTTGTACAGTTAACTGTTCCCTCAATCAATATGAATGATTTACAAGGTAAAGAATAGACATCTAAAGAATTTATGCCAATACGTGCCTCGTCAGAGTTTTTTATTTCCTGTCCCGAATAAACTGTATGAGTGTGAAATTGGAATTTAGTAATATCATTATAAAACTGAAGGTCTGTCTCCACATCCAGAATTTCACTAATTGCTGCCGCTCCCCCTCCTAACATTTCGCCAATCAACTATAAAACCCAACTTTTCTAATATTCTCGCGCTTTTAGCCGACAAAGCACGTTTGTTTTTAGGTGTTGACGCTATCGCGTTCCTTTCTCTAATGACTTGATTGTGCATGCACGTATTCGAACGTGGGTTGAAAATAAGATAACCCATTACTTTTCACGTATGTGCAACCTAATTGTAATTGTATCTCCACGGAAATCAATAAACGATCCGTTCTGGTCCGTTACCTTTACATTAATAGTTTGAATTCGATGCGTATTCAAAGGTACATAAATAATCGGTGATGGTACTTCGTTTATTAAATAGCCGCTAGGAACCTTTGGTAAAAATTCGTAGATTATATGTTTTTGTTTTCCGTCAGAGTAACTGCCACATGCTAAATTACACTCAACTACAATACTGTCAACGCTTGTTATGTTAACCAAATGTTTGGAATAATGCCATTTATTTGGCTGCAAAACAACATTATCAAAACCAAGTATCTTAGCAATCGAATCAGAACGTGTTAAATCAATGGGTTTATCAGAATGAATTTCAATCTTCATAGTATTTGCGTTTGCACGTATAATAAGTTTATTCTTCTTCCCATCAATATTCAATTTATTCTTTAAAGATTTTATAATATCCTCAACTTCATATGCACCCGTATCCAACTCGATTAATCTATCGCCATATTTGAAGCTGGAATTTGTTCCTTTGTTAATGTTTGCAATACTATTGTAACTAGAAAAATTAATCAATCCAATTTCCCATTCACGATTTTTATCCAATTCTATAATTTCTTGTAAATGTTCATAGAGGTTACTTGTGTTAGATCGTAATGTAATAACAACCATCTTGTGTGTGTGTGTGTGTGTGTGTGTGTGTGTGTGTGTGTGTGTGTGTGTGTGTGTGTGCGTTCAGCACAAACACTTAATTACAACTGATTTGCAAGAAACAATAATGTAAGATGACCACAAAAATCGCTATTTAATGGTTGCATATGCTCTACATTATAAAATATATTTACTCCATTTTCTTTTTTCCAATATTTGTCCAATTCGTATGGAGGTTGTAAATTTCCAATTGGATCAAAATACCAAACATTAGAGCCAACTTTCTTATATGCTACCCAATGTGTGCCATCCTCGCTTTCCCTTGCTAAATTCACAATGGCATTCTCGTTTTTTAGAATTTTTTTGGGTAATGCATCTAGCATATATATGCCTCTTAGCTGAATCTGTAATAATTTCGACCAATCAATCAAATCATAATTACTCAATTCTCCTTCAATATTCATGCCTTCTTCTTTGTCTTCTTCCTACTCTTCTTTGTTGTTCTACGTTTCTTAACTTGTTTTTGAGGGAATAAACTCACTCCATACGATGATGGGGGTAGGGGTGGAATTAAAACTCTCCCTCCACTAGTTATTTGAGGAAAAGGCTTCAAAAAATACCCTTTTCCTGCGATATGCTTTTTCAACTGAGCTATAGCTTTGCTTCTAATATCGTTACTATAACTTCTCCTCTCATTCTTCTTCTTCTTCTTCTTTCTCAAAGACCCACCAAACGCTGCTTTAGCTTTCATGACGTTTGTAACAAGATAGCTAAGTGCTTTCTCGGCAAGGGGTGTTTGAGGATTTTTGAAAATGTCCCATGCAGCGTTTGCTAGAGCTCTGTCAGCTACCGCTCGAGTTTTATTATCACTATTTTGCGTATACGCTATATCATGTATCTTGCAAGCTCTATCTAATGAATTTATACCTTGATCACCTCTCTTTAACCTTTCATTAACCTTTGTTCCTGGCCCACAATACTCGTATCCCGGAATATGAATTTCCTCTCCCAGGTTATCAATTACCTTATTTAAAATAGTTGATGTCACATTACCTGCCAAACCTGACACACCTTTAAAAACTCTTGCCGCTGAACTCAAGATTCCTTTACCCCGTTTCCTCGAACTCTGCTTTCTCCTACATACCATTTTTCATTACCTTTCAACTCAATGGTTGAACATTAACTGAGGTTAATTAATCAATACACCAACTTGAATTGAATCGAATTGGTTTAATTTTCAATCGATTTGGAAATGAATTCACACGCTATTGCTATGTGCTTATAACATTGCTTGAATGATAAGAATATTATTTCAAATAGCAAATAATCTGAAAGGTGAATGCGATTTGAAAAGGGGGGAAATGATGCTGGCATTGCACGCCCACCCACATCTGCAGGAACACGTGCCAAAACAGATGTAGGAGGGAGCGAGCGAGAAGCCGCTGCCTCTTGGCTGTACGGCTGTGTGTGTGTGTGTGTGTGTGTGTGTGGTGTGTGTGTGTGTGTGTGTGGTGTGTGTGTGTGTGTGTGTGTGTGTGTGTGTGTGTGTGTGTGTGTGTGTAGCGGTAAAGACTACTGAGCATGCTCACAACAAACTATAAAAGACCCAGTCACCTTATTTAAATATCATTCACAAGAGAGCAGCTGAACCATTTCTTCTTCTGTGTGTTTCTACTATTCATTACGAACTTATCAACAACAACAACAGGTAAGAATTGAAAACAATTTTTATAGAAACAATATTACAATTTATTGAACACTACTTTCACACATACATACATCTATACAATCCTTAACACATAGGTCATTTGTATACAGATATAAAAATTGTTAAGCATTAACAATTTTTATATCTGTATAACCAATCTGTATAACCAACTAAGTCGACCAATTTGCCGACTTATGTGTTACTAGCAACACATAATTTTTACAGTTGATGTTAAAATGTTCTATTTTTTCTCTGGTAATGCAGGAAGCAAATCTTCGAGTTAGATACACCTCACATTTGCTTCCTGCATTCCTTTTTTTCAAAATTACACGTCGACCGTGTTTATTGGTGTCCTCTCGAGCTCCGATGATGCGGTACGGTAGATCCTCCTTCAACTCCCTCAGCGGGATCCACGGTTTGGGTAGAGGTTTGTTTATGAGTTGGACAAAGTCCAACTCTCCCGCGCCCTCCACCTCCTTCATTAGCGGGGCGAGTGAGGAGTCATGGTCCATCGCAGCTCGTTTCTGTTGAAAAATATTTGATTAGTGTCTTATTTGTTTCAGATCATACTAGAGATCGATAGATTATTGTCATAATCTCAACTCGACATCATCGAATTGACATTCTCAGCATAAAGTGAGTAATATCAGTTATTGAAATAACATTGTTGCATGATCGAATACTTTAAACAATAATTTCTAATCACTTCAAATAATATTGCTAACATTGTTGCATGATCGATTACTTTAAACAATAATTCAATTTCTAAGCAGTTCAAATAATATTCGTAACATTGATGCATGATCGAGTACTTTAAACAATAATTCCTAAGCAGTTCAAATAATATTGGTAACATTTATGCATGATCGATTACTTTAAACAATAATTCCATTTCTAATCAGTTCAAATAATATTTCCTTTGCATTCTAATCACTTCAAGGAAATATTGGCAACATTTGTGCATGATCGATTACTTTAATCAATAATTCAATTTCTAATCAGTTCAAATAATATTTCCTTGGCATCAATTTCTAATCACTTCAAATAATATTTCCTTTGCATTCTAATCACTTCAAGGAAATATTGCTAACATTGTTGCATGATCGATTACTTTAAACAATAATTCCATCTCTAATCAGTTCAAATAATATTCGTATCAAATAATTTATGCATGATCGAGTACTTTAAACAATAATTTCTAAGCAGTTCAAATAATATTGGTGACATTTATGCATGATCGATTACTCTACACAATAATTTCTAATCACTTCAAATAATATTGTATCAAATAATCAAAGACTTGTATGTGCACAAATTTTTTAACAATCAATCACGGAAAAAATCTGTGCATACACAAGTTAATAATATTTGTTGAAACTAACCTTTGTTTGAGAGTAGATTGACTCCTCCTCCTCTTCCCCGCTAACCTCAGGCTCGTCCCCAAACACCAACTTCCTCTTCGCCTGCTTCTGCTTGATGTTGTTCGAGAGGGTAGCTAGCACCGCTCACCGCGGTGCCCAGGTAGGTGCTGGAGCCAAGCGCTGAATAGGGCTGTCCCCGATGATGATCTCCCCGGATGGTGATGGTGGTTCCACGCTGAGCGGTGAGGGAGTGGAGGCGGCAGCGGACGACTCAGTAGCGAGGGCAGCTTTCTGCTGCCAGTAGTTGAGGATGCACTGTGGCGGGCTGTCTGGTAAGATGTATGAAGAAGATGTTGATGGAGAACTCATCGTGAAGTATGCTCGAATCTGTCTCTGATGTAAATGATAATTTTCCTCTCATCGCTTCTGTTTATATAGCATACGTTTCTCTCTCTGTTCCAGGCTCATGCGAGTGAGAGCAAAGTGTGCTACAAGGCGAAAAAAATTCAAATTTCTCTCCAACAACACGTGCTCCCACATTGTTATCGGTTTGTAAGTATTCTCTCTCCTATAAGACACTCGATCATTTTTCAAATAGCATCCATGTGTTAGAAGACGAAAAAAAAAAAAAAAATCTTGTCTAGAACTCTGCATGGGACAGTGAAAACACCTGCTAGAAGCTGAAATCCCCCATGTCAACTCACTTAAACATATTAGCATTCTCGAATGATTTCTAATATTATTAAATATTTCACAACATTTCAAGATAGAGGCTCACTTTTTTGAATAGCATTCTCGAATGATTTCTAATATTATTAAATATTTCACGGCATTTCAACATAGAGGAATAGCATTCTCGATTGATTTCAGTTCAGTTATTGAATATTTCATTGTTTTCACAGCATTTTCTCACCTCTCAACTCGAGTTCCGAACCTCATAACCAGTTGAGCTCTCGTCGAGACAACACAGCTGAGAGGAATCAATCTGAAAGGAGTCAAAGGCGGTATCTACACCTGAGAGGAATCAATCTGAAAGGAGCCATAGGTCGCTATCTACACTGTACCATAGGCCCGCTATTTACACCTGTACACTCGGGGAGATTCACGCAGCATCAACCAGTACATGTAAGTACATTTTTACTTTGATTTTATCCTCTGAGGAGGAGAGGAAAATTGTCCTCGGAGGACAGTTTTTGTCCTCGGAGCACAGTTTTTGTCCTCGGAGGATAAAAAACCTTCTACAATATACTGCATGCATGCGATTTTACCTCATCTTTACGATACAGTATATCCGGAACATCCAAGCCCCGCTCTTCTTTCTCACACTCTTCATATGAACAAAACGGTAAATGTATTACTTTTCAAATGGATTTTCGATAATATATTTGCAATAGACACATTGCAGATAGAATGGATTTTTATGTAAGAAATAAGCATTTCTTGCAAAATACTCTGCTTTATTGCATAATGATTTACAAAAGTCACAATGTAGATGATGATGCTTTTCAAAATACTCTCCTTGAACGGATGAATCTTCTACACAATTAAAAGTTAAATATCTTTCTTCATATTCTCGTAGAATATTATTATCGAAATTCTCCTCTTCAATTGTTATATTATCTTCCCTTCTACAGTTCGGGCTGTACCTTGCATGTTCTATTGCTGGTATGTCACTTTCTTCCCATTTTCCCAAACAAATTGAACAAAATACACATCGCACAATGTCTGGTGCAGATGAGAATATAAATCCCTCTTTCGCCATGTTTTCCGCGGACAAATGCGGAGAAGATTTCGACCATCTTTTATCAAAAGATAATAATCTTAATCTTTCATACAACATTATGTGATCTTGAGATATCATTTTCACACACACCCTTCTTCTACCAATGTCAATTCACAACTAAACATGCTGTTGTACTCTATCTCATCCTGATCGTTATTCTTTTGTTTTTCAGAATCATGCCGAGGGAACGCAGACTACGTGGCGTGAATTCCGCAGCAGTCCGCCATCGCATCACCCTCGATGACGAGGCTGAGGATATCGACATCACCAACGTGCTTGAGAGGTCGAAACGTCGAGTTTTCGACATAATTAGGGAACATGCGGCATGCCATGATGGGAATGTAAAGTGGTTTATAGTATTAAATGTTTTGCTGTATAAATTAGTGGTGATGGATGACAAGCAGGTTGGTGAGACTGTCTCATCTCTAATAAATCTACATAGTTACTCCAACATAGCGCTAAACGTGCTTAAGAGCTATGAAGATTTTAATGAGCATTTTTTCTTGGCTGTGAAAAAAATCCTCTCATCTTTCGAAAATTTTGTAAGACATGGGAGTGGAAGGGTGCTAAAGAAAATTGAATCACTGGATGTGAACGTGATTAAATTTAATCCTATATACACATCCAGTTCATTCAAACACCCCAGTTTTTGAAAAACAAAAAATGTATTATAAATGTCAAAAATCTCTCTGACGAAAAATGCTTTTTATGGTCGGTGCTCGCGTATTTCCATCAGAAGCAAAGGACTCACACTGACTGTAAAGTATTTGAGCAAGTTTGCTCACACACTTAATATGCGAGGTGTAAATTTTCTGGTGACGACACGCGATATTAAGAAATTTGAAATACTCAATCAGGATATTGCAATTCACGTCATTGCGTATGACAACAATAAGTATTTCCCCTTCCGTACAAGCATTTTCCGCACTCAAAAGCACCAAATTGATCTTTTAATGCTAAAAGGCGATGCAGGAAAAACTAATTTCTGTTTAGTAAATACCACGAACGGGAAAACGGGCTATCACGTCTTCTCTTCCACCTTTCAAATGCACGGTCAAGTACACATTTGCATTTTTGTTTCCATAGATTTACATCAGTCAAATCTAAAAATTGTGATGGTAAAGCAAATTTGTTGAAACATGTGGAACTTGTTCCAAGTTTGAATCTCAGCGCGTTTCATATCCTAAACGCGGAGAGACAATTAAATTCAAGAAACTAGGTGCGACATTGAAGAAAAAGTACACCATTTTGCGGATTTAGAACTTATGTGTTAATATCGATAATAATGATGATGATTCCGATTCTGATGAAATTACTCGTAGTTACACAAAGAAACGGCGCGTCATATCCCTGCGGCTATTGTTTGTTGTTATAGATGGTTACGGGGAAATCGCCTACGGACTGTACTCCATAGATCGAGAAGTTTAGACGAAAATCATGGAGAAATTTCTTCAGGAAATTACAGATCTCGGC
>NC_052506.1:64495517-64571605 GCF_014356525.2 Nilaparvata lugens | reverse complement strand
AAAAACACAATAGATATACTAAAAAATAATGTTGTACATGCTCTTGACATCTTGTATGAGCATAGCAATAAGAAATCATTTCAATCTACCTTTTAAAAGATGTGGTGATCCTATAAGTAAAATTTCCCCTGGCAACCTGTTGAAGAATTTACCTTCCAGAAAAAGAAAAGATTTGCGGAGAACCTTATTTTGGAACCCTTATATCTATCTGTCCAGCTGCACGAGTCAACGGCCCTTGCCCTGGAAATTTACTGTATTGCCTTGATTACCACTTGCCCAATAGAATTATAAAAGAACCTTGTGAATGAATGAAGAACTGTATAAATTAAGCTAATTGCGTTGCTGTGAAATATACTATAGAGTCCAATAAAGTGAAATATTTTGGTGTGTTGATGGAGAGTGATCTTCTGAAGAGGGAGCATATTCGGACATTGAAAAATAGTTTGAGACAGCTTATCCACAGGTTTTATCATATACAAAAAGTATGTCCCAATCCATCGATGTTAATTCCGGTGAGCGAGGTGGACATACTTGAAAAAAAAGAAATAAACAAAAATATGCTGGAAGTGAAAGGGCACTTGTTCATCTTGTTCGGCATGACGGTGAACCAGCTCATTATTACGGAGAAGTTCGGGATTTTCTTGACACTTGCTTTCAACTTCGCTGGATTTACCATGTGGGACCAATTGCATGTTCACCTCGCTCACCGGATTTAACATCGATGGATTTCTTTCTGTTGGGCTTCAGTAAGTAAAATGTTCATGTCCCGCCTCCACCAGATAATCTTAATGACCTCCGAAGACGGACCACATTCGTATCGCTGCGGTTGCACAAGTTACGAATGATATGCTGGTAAGAGTGTGGCAAGAATTCGATTATCGGTGGAATGTATGTCGCATTACCAACGACTGTCACATCCAATCAAATAACACCCACACCCTAAACTTGAAGTGTTTTGTAACAAAATAAGAGCAATTTTTCTCGGAATAAAAAGGACTATCATTTCTACTCGATGAATAGAATAGAGAGACTAACCATTTTTAAAGATTATAATATTATATTGGAAATTGAGTGATGTCATAAAAAAGGGTGCGGGCAACAGCACTCCATCACTTCCCCCATGGAGAACTTAGGAGGAATTCATGCAGCATTTCCTAGAAGATCAATTCGGAGGGTAACTACGGTCAGCTGTAGTCTTTACGCGTTTTACGATCTGGATCTGCTACCGATTGCCCATAAAATACAACGCGAACGCGAATACACCAACAGTGCACGTCGCCTTACAAATATCTCCTTCCCACCCCATTTACTATGCCTTTTCGATTTCTACACTTCGCTGGCAATTTGCATAAATACATAAATTCTTGATCCTTTTCTGGGCAGAACATACCACATAAGACATGACTTTTTTCAAATGTTTTGTTTATGCGAACGTTGGTGATAGTACTTGTGGGACTAAATAAATTCCTTCTCCTCCACTAGTCTGTCAAGGATCCAACAATTTGGAATCCTGACACTCTATGAGCTATCTGAGAGTTTATGAGTTACAGCACTTATCATTTGTTAGTTACTGTACTTTTCATACAGGGAACAGAGCAGAAGGTCTTCATCAGATTTCTGCTCGTAAATAGTTCAATATGATTCGAGAACAGCATAGAAAAATGTACTTTATTATTTGTGATCCTCTTATTAGATATTATGTCTCATAATAAGGATATGAATCAATTCTTGCAACATTGATTATTCGTATTCCCATCCGCTGGTGGGAGTTGAATGGGAAAATTTTTAGTGATTAATTAAGTTTCTGATAAACATGTTTATTTAATTCCAAGCGTAAAAGGAGCAGATAAATAAGAAATACATAGCCTTCAAAGGATGATTCATTGACAAATGATAATTCTATGATAATAATTAATTAGATCATAGAAATTAACCTCCGTTGTTTCCCTTTTTCATATTGTTGAGAAAAGACAAATGAAATATACTACCAAACTGAATTGAGAGATTCACTCTTGAGAGATAAGAACAGATGATGATTTTGAGTACCACATTCTAAACGAAAGATATTCACTTCATCAAGTGTTTTCTTATCTTCTTCCATTTTGCATTTATTCCTTATGAGATTCTAAATACCAATAAGCTATAGAATAAATATACACTGTAATGATGGAACTTATTACAAAATAAAACTTCAGGAATAACTTCGTCAAAATTGGACTGAATGAGAATGTAGAGTGAATTTCGAGTATCTCTAACATTTAATCTGAAATTCTATGAGCTTTCATTCGAAATAGGAAACTTGCTCTTCTTTTCTTTCAGAATTTCAGTCGAGCTTCAATTTTAAGCTTTCTTATTGTTGATGAATCAACAATAAGATGTGTGTTATAACTTAGGTTTATCTAACATTAGATAATTCAAATTCAAACATTAGTAAATTCACTCACTGAACTGAGGCTCGGTTGCATAGGAGCAGGTTTGATTCTAATCGTGATTAATTTCACGAAAACCAATCAGAGAAGGCTTTTTTGAATAGAAGACTTCTCCGATTGGATGCACAAAAGCTGGTTAGTCATGATTAATTCACGAGAACCGATTGGAGAAGGCTTTTTTGAAATGAAGGCTTCTCCGATTGGTCCTCGTGGAATTAATCACGGTTAATAATTAACCGACTTTTGCCGGCACTGAGATGAACAGCTAGATTCTTATAGAATTTTACTCCCATGCACGTTCAACAGTGGGCTTATCTCATCATTGTGCTTTTGCGTATAATCTTATCAAGAGATTTATGATCAAAGACAGGTTACTGTCATCTCAAGATGACAATTTTCTTCTTGGGAGCATTCAATCCGCGGAAACTTTTGAAATTCTATTTCGGCTGCGGATGGAGACGTAAAACTTCGCGCAACTCTAAGTAGGTTATGATGATGAGAAAACTCGTGGCCTTTTGTTTATTAATCGTCATATTTCTAAGCAAAAAATTGAATCAGCTGGAGCACTGCTTAAATATACTTGCATCGAGAGATAGCATACGATTTTGTGTTAGTAGGCAAATTTGCATCAGTTCCGTCCGTAGAAAGAAGGCTTGTTCACGAATAATCAATTTTAGACTTGTGACACGGCTCACACTATTTGATTCGCTTTTGGTTGTGACTTCAACTTTGACAAATTTCTTGCTCTGCTGGTCGGTCCCACTCCACTTGCTACAGATTTGTCCATTTATCTTCGCCCTGCTCAGACTATAGAATGAGGCGAGTGTCCGTCCGTCCACATTCAATTACCTGCCAGTCTGCTTCATCTCACCTGTTCTCAGCGTTTCCGAGACACCTGCGTTTCGAAGCTCGATATTGAAAATTCGTTTCTTCGCTTTCCCAGAACTGCCAGACAGTGGACCCCGCTCCTTCACTTGGATCTGCATAGATCCAATTTAGACTTGGGCTCGAGTTGGACAGCAGCTGCTTGCTCCTCTGTCACCGTCTCATGCTTCTCTGTCCCTCAAATGCAACCTACTTCTCACTATTGGACCAATCTGGGGACATATTCGAGACATTATTGGAACTGATGGTCTCACTTCTCACTAATGTTTCATTGAAGCTATAAGGAAGATTGATTTCCATGTAGCACTATCAGAATATAATCGTAGATAATTGGAACATCAGAGATCTAGTACCGTATATCAATAGATGTTGTGTTAATAATCTTGAAAATCACTTTTTTGCAGTTGTACAGCATTCATGGATTCTAATATAAGTCCAACAGTTTGAATAATACAAGGAGCAAGATGAACTTGCATCATTAGAATCATATTGTTACAGAAATTATTGAGAAAGAATAATATTCACTGAATGTTTAACAAGATCATAGATAGGAGAATTGCATATAAAAGATAATGGATTATCACCTGTGAGGGAATGAAAAAGATGAACTCTCCAACAATACAAGTATTGAATCTATTACCATGACTGTTCATTTATCAAGCTGATTATGAATCAGGTTATAAGTTATAATTATTAGTTATTACTAGATAATTATTCACTATTCTGAATGTCAATCCTGTTGACTGTTGATGGAGTTATCCATTTAATTGTCGAATGAATTATTCCCATTATTTGATAACATTCAGCAACAATTGCATTCCTTCACGCTCTCATCATGCTCAAAACCCAAATTCAATGATAGAGATGGATCGAAATATGTTCATTGTGGTCTCTGAACTATTGATTCAGATAGCAATTCATCTTACTCAATTATATATTCAGTCTAATGTGGTGTATGACTTTCAAATGAATGAGTTGTATTAGAGCTATAATCAGATCAATCGGGACCTGTATTTGCTCTTGCTAAATAATGGAGTTGGCTGAACTCCATTAAGGCGGATGACCTAAGGCATAACAGGCAGGCCGACAAACAGCATTGTCATAGTGGAGCAGGTTGGAGAGCGCTTAGCTCAATGTGTCTGAAAGTTGTGATGATGGGGATGGAATGTTGGCTGGGATGTGAGAAATGGAGGAAGGAAAGGATAGGATGCACAGAAAAGGAAAACCATCAATCAATCAGTTTGACAGGAGTACATGGGAAGAGTCTCACGGCGCAACCGGAACCAAACATTCCGATACAATATTTCCACTCATAAAATCCATTCCAATGCCTGGAGAGCTGCCGTGTGCCGTGTGCCGTGCTTTCAGCTTCAACATGGTTATCAACTTAGATTAGACTCGGATTAGATGTTTGCTCACTATAGTAGCCAACATTACATAAAGAATTACAAAATTCGGGGGAGGAACAGTTTTGAGCTGTGCCTGTTGATTGTTGATACTCCACCAAATTAGTTAAAATAACAATTTTGTATCATTGAATCAATAAAAGAATGATGAATGCTCAATTCTATTCTATATCCAAATATATCTGCAACGGGGAAGCCACTGATACCATGTTGTGAGAAAAATTTGAACAGTTTTTCATAATGAAAATATCCATACACGGTAGTTTGTGAAAATTCACAAAAAACGTACACTTCAGGTGGATCACGTTTCATGAGGCAATCTTTTATGTAAGCGGTAAAGTAAATCGACATAATGCTCGTTTATAAGGAACCGAAATATATTCTTCATCATACAGTGGAGCATGAGCATGAAACACTTTAGTTAGTTTTATTGTGAATTTTTACAAAACCATGGTGTATAGACCCTACATTTTTGTCAATGTTGTCTGGGCTTCAAAAGAAAGGAAATAGAACACAATACACTGTGTAATGGTGTGAATTTTTGCCATTCATGTTGGGCGACATTTTGTAAAGTGGTGAATTGCAAACCATTCATATGTGGTGCGGTATATTTGTTATGTACTGGAGCGGTTGCTAAAATCCCCATTTTGCAAATAAATTTGCAAAAAGTTAAGCCCGTCCGCTCGCAAATATGCTGGGTTCAAACCGCAGCTCTAGCTCAGTAGTAGATGCATGAATATTCCAAATATATTTAATCACCACAGGAATCAATGACTGGTGATCAATAATCCTTACCGCTGCTTCCGTGAAGTTCTGGAAGAATACCAATAAGGAAATCAGAAAGATAGTTTGTGACTGATTATCAGTAACCATATATTCAATCAAGAAAATGAAGACCAACTATGACTTTTCTAGTTGATCGTTAAAACGCTCGTCATGAATACACCAATTTATCCTTTTGAAATTCCTGGAAACTTACAACGCCTGCTCTTGAAGCTCTCTGGATCTTATATGATATACTGTAGACTTATTAATATAATTATCAGTAAGATCTTTCTGGCTGAATAGTGTGACTATCATCGAAGGATGATAAGTAATAAATGCTCTGAATAAGATCAATATAATTGATTCACTGATTTTATTTGCTGCAGACGAATATTTCTTGGTACCAAGACAGCTGAAACTGTATATCACGAGATGAGTTAGGAAATAATAAAAAACTTTTAAGATTTTGTATGCTGACATAAAACATAAAATATTCCCATAAAATAATATATATATACAATATCTCTTGATAAATATAATTTCTTTGGATAAATAAATTTTCTAATATTGTGATAATTATCACAGGCTTGCTTAGCATTCACAATATTGTGAGCTTTAAAAGATATATATTATATTCAATACTGATATATGGATTTCAAGTCGGTTCAAATTTAACAGCTTAGAACCTGTTCATTCTATAGATTTAACAGAACATACTTTGATCAATGAATAAATAATAATTAACAAAAATAACAATTTACTATCTCAGGGTTTATGAGTTCGTGCCGTGCATGGAAATAAGCTTCCTACATAAATCAATCAATTCATAGAAGAGTTTTTATAACTTATATGATAGTAGTCGACACATTGCGAATTTCTCAAACTTGAATAAATTTATATAGCGCTTTGATCAATTCCCCAATTCACTGCTATAGGCCTTCTTAATAAATGAACTCATTTAAGACAAAATTTGCACACTCACTATAATGATGTTCTTGAAGGTCTTGTAGAGTAAATTAATTATTTCCAATAATTAATTAGCCAGGTCCTTTCATCTCCGCTGGGCTTGTGTATGGTCCACATTTATTATAGATTTCTATCAGCGTTAAAAAAAATATTTATGGGAATAAGTTACAGTTAAGAACTCTTTAGCAACACTGAGTTCACAAATAATCAACAGTAACTACATATATTTGACATTTAAAAAAGGGGATTGGCTTGTACTTTAACAAAAATTAATTGGAAGAAAAAGCCCTAATCTCCATGTGCTCCTCACGGATCGAGATCACAAGACAGAGAGAAATTTAAAAAACATTTTTTAATTTATTTTCACCATTGTTTTTTCCCAACTGTTAATTTTATCAATTGTAAAATTCTGTCGAATCATGCATGGTTTCATGCAAGCACAAGAACATTTTTAACTCTTTTGTAATGCTAATTATTACCAATCTGTAAATCAAATTCTGAATCTGCACTGTGTGATCATATATTTTATTATAATATATTCAATTTTGTTAATTCGTCTTCTGAGTTCGATTATTTCTTAAGCCTGTCAATTATTGTGTCTGATACGTTCCATATTATCAAGAACCGATCGAATACGATCATTGAAATAATTGAATCAAGCTGGATATTGGAACAGGTCTAAGTGGATGTATTGTGTGGGGTCAGATCGAGATATTCATTCTCCATCCTTACCTGCTCATATATCAGCTTTTATCTGTTACCAACTTCGACTTAGGAGCGAATACATCAACTGTACAGCAGATGCAGCCAAGATCATATAATTTCCCACAATAGAGCTTAAAGCCGACAAGACCTGGTTCTCGAATATATTCCGAACGATATCTGGTCCTTGTACCCTATCTTAATCTTCGGAACTTATTAGAGACGCTCCCGTAAATTATCTACATCGGTATTTTTGCTCGACCTGTATGATTTTGTATGCCTTCATCACAGGTAATATTTTAAGGTATCCGTATTCAGTGTTTAGCGATCGCTACACTACTTATAAAAATTTCATCACCATACAATCTGTCATAAGAGAATGAAGGGTGAGCGAGTGTTTAGGCCTCCGCGATTCCGACAATTGTATTGAATATTGTAGTGAATCAATCAGTCCAGCGTCCACGCACGCCGTTATAAAATTTATAACCTCGACACTGGTGACTCAGTGCAAGATTCACTTCTAAGGCATAACAGGCAGGCCGACAAACAGCATTGTCATAGTGGAGCAGGTTGGAGAGCGCTTAGCTCAATGTGTCTGAAAGTTGTGATGATGGGGATGGAATGTTGGCTGGGATGTGAGAAATGGAGGAAGGAAAGGATAGGATGCACAGAAAAGGAAAACCATCAATCAATCAGTTTGACAGGAGTACATGGGAAGAGTCTCACGGCGCAACCGGAACCAAACATTCCGATACAATATTTCCACTCATAAAATCCATTCCAATGCCTGGAGAGCTGCCGTGTGCCGTGTGCCGTGCTTTCAGCTTCAACATGGTTATCAACTTAGATTAGACTCGGATTAGATGTTTGCTCACTATAGTAGCCAACATTACATAAAGAATTACAAAATTCGGGGGAGGAACAGTTTTGAGCTGTGCCTGTTGATTGTTGATACTCCACCAAATTAGTTAAAATAACAATTTTGTATCATTGAATCAATAAAAGAATGATGAATGCTCAATTCTATTCTATATCCAAATATATCTGCAACGGGGAAGCCACTGATACCATGTTGTGAGAAAAATTTGAACAGTTTTTCATAATGAAAATATCCATACACGGTAGTTTGTGAAAATTCACAAAAAACGTACACTTCAGGTGGATCACGTTTCATGAGGCAATCTTTTATGTAAGCGGTAAAGTAAATCGACATAATGCTCGTTTATAAGGAACCGAAATATATTCTTCATCATACAGTGGAGCATGAGCATGAAACACTTTAGTTAGTTTTATTGTGAATTTTTACAAAACCATGGTGTATAGACCCTACATTTTTGTCAATGTTGTCTGGGCTTCAAAAGAAAGGGAAATAGAACACAATACACTGTGTAATGGTGTGAATTTTTGCCATTCATGTTGGGCGACATTTTGTAAAGTGGTGAATTGCAAACCATTCATATGTGGTGCGGTATATTTGTTATGTACTGGAGCGGTTGCTAAAATCCCCATTTTGCAAATAAATTTGCAAAAAGTTAAGCCCGTCCGGCTCGCAAATATGCTGGGTTCAAACCGCAGCTCTAGCTCAGTAGTAGATGCATGAATATTCCAAATATATTTAATCACCACAGGAATCAATGACTGGTGATCAATAATCCTTACCGCTGCTTCCGTGAAGTTCTGGAAGAATACCAATAAGGAAATCAGAAAGATAGTTTGTGACTGATTATCAGTAACCATATATTCAATCAAGAAAATGAAGACCAACTATGACTTTTCTAGTTGATCGTTAAAACGCTCGTCATGAATACACCAATTTATCCTTTTGAAATTCCTGGAAACTTACAACGCCTGCTCTTGAAGCTCTCTGGATCTTATATGATATACTGTAGACTTATTAATATAATTATCAGTAAGATCTTTCTGGCTGAATAGTGTGACTATCATCGAAGGATGATAAGTAATAAATGCTCTGAATAAGATCAATATTAATTGATTCACTGATTTTATTTGCTGCAGACGAATATTTCTTGGTACCAAGACAGCTGAAACTGTATATCACGAGATGAGTTAGGAAATAATAAAAAACTTTTAAGATTTTGTATGCTGACATAAAACATAAAATATATTCCCATAAAATAATATATATATACAATATCTCTTGATAAATATAAATTTCTTTGGATAAATAAATTTTCTAATATTGTGATAATTATCACAGGCTTGCTTAGCATTCACAATATTGTGAGCTTTAAAAGATATATATTATATTCAATACTGATATATGGATTTCAAGTCGGTTCAAAATTTAACAGCTTAGAACCTGTTCATTCTATAGATTTAACAGAACATACTTTGATCAATGAATAAATAATAATTAACAAAAATAACAATTTACTATCTCAGGGTTTATGAGTTCGTGCCGTGCATGGAAATAAGCTTCCTACATAAATCAATCAATTCATAGAAGAGTTTTTATAACTTATATGATAGTAGTCGACACATTGCGAATTTCTCAAACTTGAATAAATTTATATAGCGCTTTGATCAATTCCCCAATTCACTGCTATAGGCCTTCTTAATAAATGAGCTCATTTAAGACAAAATTTGCACACTCACTATAATGATGTTCTTGAAGGTCTTGTAGAGTAAATTAATTATTTCCAATAATAAATTAGCCAGGTCCTTTCATCTCCGCTGGGCTTGTGTATGGTCCACATTTATTATAGATTTCTATCAGCGTTAAAAAAATATATTTATGGGAATAAGTTACAGTTAAGAACTCTTTAGCAACACTGAGTTCACAAATAATCAACAGTAACTACATATATTTGACATTTAAAAAAGGGGATTGGCTTGTACTTTAACAAAAATTAATTGGAAGAAAAAGCCCTAATCTCCATGTGCTCCTCACGGATCGAGATCACAAGACAGAGAGAATGATTTCCAGAAAAGTTTCATCTCTTCCTTGAACGATTTATAAGCTTCCTTCTGATTGGCTTTCTAATCTTAGTAAGACTCAATGTAATTGGTTACTTCAGATTCAGGGTTTCTCCAACTTTGTTATACAAAGATAAATAAAAAGTTTTTTACATAAATAAACTAGGTAATAGACTGAGAGTATTCTAATAATTAAATCTCGATATATGATGCTATAATATGATATACATTCAATTTTTTATGTGAGTTTTGTGTACTCTTGGTTTTCATACTTTTTTAGATTGCAATAAATACTCATGTAACAATAATAGTTGTCCTTATCTATTTACATAATCCTCCCCTAGTATATATAATATATATTTTGTGAGTAAAACTTATAATTCAATTCATACTGGTTGATCGAGCAATCAGCTGATTCGTTGGGTATTGATTCAAAGAACTGTCAATTGATCCTAGATCGATTGATTCATTAGAACAAAACAAAGAATTCTAACCTCAAAATGTACATGCAAACTTTTATTTTTTATAATCTGCCAATAATAAACAAGCCGCTTTATAATTTTTATTTCTGCCAAAGAATTCTCATTATTGTTGAATTACAATTTTGCATGGTTCTCTTATCGCTTAATAGATAACATGATTTCTCTTTATCATGAATAACATTCGATTTTACTTGAGCGGTACCTTGACTAGGCTATCTATTCTTTCTATTTTATAATTCTATTAAAGCTCAATAGTTTATTTCAAAAGTATTTTGTGGTGTTAGAATACCACGTGACAACTGTCATGAACTGTGAGTCATCTGATGTGAGATTGGTTTTTTTGCACAATTTTTAAACTAGTGGTTCTGCGAACAGTAGACCTCGCTCATGAATACAACTTTCAATCTAATAAGAAGGGCCAGTACAGTAAGTACAGTATATTGTGAAGATTTAGCCATGTCATCTATTATTTTCTCCATTGAAAGTGCTAGAGACACTGTTTGCAGGGACACCGGACTGTTTGCAGGGATGAATTATAAAATCTTATCACAATTATTCTGATGAATAAAGTGTGCAAACTGACTCCACATAGAATGTAAATTCTGATTTTTTTTAATACGGCTTGCATATTTCCACTCTTCCTTGATAAATCAATACACTGATGTGTATTCAATATTGAGTAGTGTTGATATTTATGTTAGAACTGTACGCTGAACGTTGATATTAAAAAAATGTGATCATTATTATAATAAGATGCATTCATCTTTCGAACTCAGTATGGTGAGTGAAAGGTACACTCACCTTTTATGACTTTCCTGAGTTCCTCCTCTTTGAATATTTGCTTCAGTAGCTCTTCAATTCAATTAGTGAATTGACAGAACTCGCCTATGTTGATGTTGTAGGACTATTCTCTGACAAAACTTTCAAGAGTAATGCAACTGGTACATTATTAATTTGCACTCGACTCAAGTAGGAAGACTGCTTTATTTACTTGACGTATTTATTCGAGGAAATACTATGATCATGGTTATGTTTATTTTAAATTTCCTGTTGACAAAGAACCACTCTGATCACGTTGACAAATGTTTCAAGTTGAATTTCAAGTTCTTACTGTCTTCAAGTAATTGGTACCGAACGCCTCACAAGTTTCAACCAATCGCCTTCATTGTAGACAACTTCGAGTACCCATCTTTGTCTTTTACGTCGCTCCAACTCTTTTCTCGCTTCAACTCTCATTCATTCCGATTTGGCGTGAGACTTGGACGGCTGAAGGCAGTAGGCAGGCACCCGCATAACGCATCAAATTAATCTCAACTCGTTGACGCCGCCGAATCTGCTGTCACTGAATTATTTCACATTTCTTCGCGCTCAAATTGATTACCCTTGTAGTTATTGTTGAAACCTTCTGACCGGAAATTCACAGATAGATGCTTCGGATACAACTTCTTAATTATTAGAATTTCTATTTTTCATAGAAAGTACGTTCTGGAACGGAAGAGTCATGATAGTAAGAATAATTATTGGAATTCTGATTTACGGTACCACCATTTAGAAAATAGTGTGATAATGATAGGGGTCATAGCGATTAGCAACTTGTTAGAATCTATACGACTGAATCCAGGAAATTCTTTCAATAGATCTTTGAGAAATTAATTATTACTTTGAAATGAATGCATGAGTGGAGCAAATGAAGATATAGAGGTATATTTCAATTCCCTCCTCATCTTTGATTTCCACCAATTATCTCCATCATAACCATACTGGACTAGTGGGAAAGAATACATGATCTTGACTAGATCATAGAGATTGTTTCAATCACAATAGACGGAGAATGACTGGTATTCTGTTTTAACCTAAAGCATCTCCTTGACAACCTCTATCATTCACATTTACTAGTTTCCTATATATAGAGAATTTCCTATATATAATTCCAGAATATAGAAAAATGATAAATATTTTTTCGATTCGTTTCTATTCTTTATTGGAATACCATACAGATGGAATCACATCGACCATATTGAAAAATTGAAGCTGTCTCATTAGCAGGTATTTCTTATTATAAAAACATTCCATGTAGTCCAAGATGAAATTCGAACCAATGAAATTCAAAAGCATCATTCGCAGCACTATCACTCCTCAAATATTGTCTAGATGCCGTAGATATCTTAACAGTATGTATGTCTATAGACCTGCATTATATTAGCCACACATTTTCCGTTCAACAAGGATTCTCATAAACTCTACTATTAGCGGCCCTCAAAAAATGGAATAAAATAAACATGAAGGCGCAAGAGGAAACTGGTCGGTGTTTTCAATCATAATATAACTCTGACAGCGTTCCGCTTATGAATTTTTGAATAGGGATAGAATATGAATTGGAGATCTAAGCGTAGGATATCCATATTTCCATCATAGAATTCATCAACATTTCCATTCCCAGTTTTAATGATCAATTTTCTCCAGGTGATATTTGCATGCTCAAACTTAATTCTCTAGTCATTAAAACTGCACAGACTGTGATAATTTTTGCAATTTCATACGACACTAGAGAATCGAGGAATGCCTTCATTTCAGTCAAGAATCTCCTAATGACATCCACCGGAAGATCATTTCCATCTTTCTGGGAGTGCAAGGTGAAATTGAAATCGTCAACAAAGATGGGTGATGGATGCTGTGAGAGAGGTATGAAGGAATGAGGATTGTTGATGATTAAGAAGGGGGTGTTGTTGACGGAGTGAGAGCGAAACGCGTTCCATAATTCAGATTTTAGATGGAGATTGGCCGTAAATTGACGTGGTTAGAATCGAAAGTCGCCGAAGGACCAAAGATGAGTGAATATTAAAGAGATTGGTAGTCAGTTGAATTTTAGCCTGAGATGCATTAAGACGAACATAAATTAGCAATAAGAGCTTGCCCCAGGGTAGATGCATTAGTGGGTGGGAAGAGCTGGTGTGGTAGAGTGGGTCTAGACGTGGAACTCTGTCCTCCAGATGAACAACCAAAGTTTTCACTAGTTGTGGTTGCAAACTTCGAAAGCCAGCTTCGGTAATTGAAACCTGACTGTGCAACATAGTCTTCTCTGGATTGATGGAGCGATAACTTCTTTTCATTTGATTGATTGAGTTTCATTCAATTGAGTATTGAAAGACTGAAACTACGAGAGATGGTTTCAGAATCTCAAGAGATTGTTGTTCGTTGTCAGTCTTAGAATCGAATGCTAAATTTTATCCGTGGTTAGTATGGGAAAAAAGTGGAATCTGTATTAAAAATATCCTGTTGAATATTGATTTGAGATGGGGAATCTGCAATATCGACCAATAACTACAGGGAGCTGAATTTCATTGGGCTTGGAGTTGCATTTTAAAGAAACTTGAGAACACCCATTGAATGGTGAAACCTAGAGACTGTCCAAGTGGTGAAAGCTCCGCAATCAAAGTATTACAATCTACATCAACAGAACCTCTCTCAAAATACAAACGCAAAAGGTGAAACGTAGTCTTCTCCAGCACACCTACGCAGCCTCAGATTGATTGAATGTATACTGGAAATTTTACTGCAGTATGGTTGCAACCTGCAGCAGAATTGTTAGTGTCTCAAAAAGGTGTTTAAAAATGGGTATGACTCTGGAGAGCTGTGATGGACTAAAGAACATGTTGATCGTACTACCAAAACTGGAACCATGTCATGCTGCTTTCTATGAATCGTGACGAAAGTTCAGCTCTGCCAGTAAATTCGAAGCCAATTTGAAAGGTTAAAAGGGGTATGAAGTTGTCAGCTATAACATGAGTGACTCAGCTTATCCGTTCCATCCCACGTCGACATCTGGATCATGGAGTGGAGCGGCACTTTGCGCATGTTTTGTGTATTTCAACTAATTGCATGAATGAATTCCTTGAATGTCGGCAACAGGAATGTCAGATGAATAAATTAGCACACCTGGATAATCCGATTGAGGTCCTTAATTAAGGAATCAGACATGAAACCGATATTATTACGTAGTCGAGCAGTTAAACATTAATTAGTAAACGTCCCATACAGAAATTAATTATTCAATGTGAGAATAATTATTCAATAAGCTTTGTCTTCCGTGTTATGGCTTATATACCATTGTATCATGCCCTCAACAATATTCTCTCATCTTTTGCCGAAGGACTAATTGGTTTGTGCAATCGATTACATAGTAGCTTAAATATGTAAGTCTGCATACTCTTTAGTTTCTAATGAAATTGTGACACTATTTTAATCTCTCTAATACTAAATGTGTAAATGATATTGCACTCATTAAGTTGAGATAATGAGAATTGATATAGATAGTTCTGAGCTGATAAAATGATAGAAATTCAATAGAAAGTCGAGAAAGATTATTTAAAAATGATCAAATTGAATTATTCACACATTCTTATATTTGTAGAAGAATCTATTTGAAGTTTTCTTATTGAATTGGAAAAAAATACAATCAAGAGTCAATGGAGTGAATTACAAAATAGCGATATCAATAATATCACAAATGCAATAAATGATAGATGAATTGAATAATATCGTGGCACCAAGCTTCGCTATGGAGTCCAAGAGCATATTTTATATTTATTTATTGATACACAATATATTCTTCAAAATGACTGGGGAAGGACCAACAGGCACAGCCCAAAACTGTATATCTCCCGAATTTTGATTTATACACTATAGTCTAAAAGGTGGAGGTTATGTTCCATACACTGGTAATTATTTATAACGGACACATCAGGTATTTTCAATTTTTTTTCAATTTCCACTATTTTTTTTAAAACACTTCGTGAAAATCTTCTGTCAATTCAACTTTCAATTCACTGTTTAACACTCAAAACTCCAATGCAAAAGAAAAAACCAATCTCACCAAACCCATCCCAGCCAAAGAAACAGTTACTAGTGCGTGGGGACATACCACTCACCGCCGCCTCAAAGAAATTATAGTGAATGCGTTGATTGCGCTCCTCACAATCATCATAATTATCTTCTCTTAAACTGGAACTCAACCAGTTAGCCAGGGAAGTCGGCCTCTTTCACACCAAATCTAGGTATGGTCACTTTTGTTTGATCACTTGTAGGCCTATTTCACTTTTTGGCCAAATTGCACTGTTCCCCACACATTTTACACGTTGTAACATCTGAAATACTTGGAACACTGAAAATATTGTGTTTCAACATGAACTCTACAACTTCCTCATCTTTGAACCTCGTACTCTACAACTAACAAAATCCATTTTGAAATAACTAGGTTCAACAATTTCAAACAAACTTCATTGATTGAAATATAAACTACAATAAATTTCTTCTTCTTCATAAAAAGCAGTCATAATTACATGAAGAATGATCATAATAACATACAGGATGGTCTCTTTCGAATTTATTATTTTTAATATCCTAATTTTTCATAATTTCAATATGAGAGAAAACATTCTGGAAAACATAAACATTCACAAAACCAAACATAACCTTGATGACTGGAGAACGTTAATTTTGGAATTTATATCAATATATTTCAAATGTGAAGGAAAAAGTGTTGTTTCAAGTTGAACAAAATATCATCTTATAATCAAATTCATAAGTTTTATAAGGAATAGAGTAAGTACATCTTTTTAAATACCTGATGTACCCATACACTTTTCATTTGAGTCCAATTTTCAGCAAAAAAAATTTGGAAACAAATTAGTTCGAATTTAGATTGTTTACTAACCAAATTGAATAACAAAATAACACTCACTTATCACTTGTAGAGCTGTATTCGAACTACATATGCCCAGCCGGTAGAGCATGAGATATTTGGATATTTTTGGTAATTTGACACCTGCTGGAATACCAATAATATATAATTCTTACCAGCTCTTCGAGGAGCTTATACTGCAAACTGTTGCTGCTCTGTCAATCGGTAATTTTTACCGCTGCATTGAGCAGTTCAGCAATTATAGATTTTGAAGAGGCTGTAATACTGCTTCGACCTAATACTAAGACTCTGTATTTCAATCAATTTGATTTCGTTGAATAGGTTGATCCATTTAAATAAATCTTGAGAATGTATTATTTCTGAAGATTTAGTGATCGATACTGTATATCGCTGATTTATCCAACTCATTACATGAAGAATACAGTTGGTTGATACTTCTATTAATGCGTCAATAATAATAAATGAAAATACCAGTACAAGATTTGTCATGCAAGAAGACAGGATTAAAAATGAAAAGAACACCATTCAATCAATGCATATATAATTGCAATGAAATCAACGAGCAAAAAATATATATGAAAACAATAAATGCAAAAATAATATGAAAAATATCATAGCTCACTCAATTATCAATTTTCATGATTTTTATATCAGCATACATTTACTAATTCCTATAGCTCAAATATTCGACTCGCTTCTGCTTATCGAATCTGAATTATATAATTCAGAATTTCAATAATATTAAACAATTCAATAATATTTAATATCCTCAATATAAAAATTCCTCAGGGTATAAGTTCGGCTGTCAGTGGAAGTTAGATAAATAATATTTATCTTATGAACTTTGAGCTTCTATAAATCTTATTATGCAAAATATAATACTGATATTTTTATACTTGAATCGAGCCTATTTAATAACTTCAAATAGTGACACATAATTTAACATTTCATTCTCATATGAATTCTTAATATGACTTTTCCCCTTATTTATACTACTTGCACAATTATCTTTGAATCAAGCTTGATTTTTAAGAATAGTAATACCTTCAATGAGCTAGCTTTATGAAATTTCTAATCATTCATAGCACTGAGGATACTCTTACTAAATTATATTTCAATAACTCACGTGCGAAGATTTTTCACAAATTTTAAAGAGGTAGTATGGTTTTCTCCTCATGTGTCTTGTGCTTCTCTTGTAGGCAGCTGTCCTCCTCTCCAATGGGGATATTCAAATTAATAACTCTTGTCATACAGCGACATCACTGAGCTCTATGAATATATTATTAAATACATGAATTAAAACTTAAACTTTGGCAAAAATTAATTAATGTACAATAAGGGATTGATTCAATCCAATGCTCTCATAATTGGTGGGTGTTCCTGGTGACCTCTGGCAAGAAAGTGGGCAGTTGGTTTTCCCCTATTCTCTATCAATGATACTTCTGACTTCTAAAATTTACATAAAATATAAATATCTTCTCTCACTGGTGGATTTCAAATAATCCATGATGACGCAATTTAGTGCTGCCAAATAGTCCACATCACCAGAGCATATTACTATCTTAAAATTGAATATCTTTATCCTTAATTCTTATTTTATCCTAATTACAATGTTCTATGTATTCTACAACACTTACAAATTCTTATAATTTAAATAATGACCACATGGAGATTTTGAATTAAATAATTTTTGGCACCAAGCAAATACTGTATTGTGATTGGTACATCCCCAGACTGTAATATGTATTAATGCGCTCAATAAAAAAAATCCCATTTCCTTTATCTTTTTGTTTTGTTTTTAATAATTATTGTATTATTTACAATGAATATTTTTGTGTTTTCTCAATTGTTTATATAACATTTATTTGGCATGCTTAGTTTACAAAACCCTCTTATTCTCGTCTTAATGAATGCTACCTAGATGCAATTATTTTGCTAGCAAGTATCTAATTAAATTATTGTAGATGTTCAGCTTGATTGTTATTGATATTGCCAACAAGCGTTGTTTATATGGAACCTAATCTCAAATTCACACAATATATTATTATTTCATTTAATAATTGAGAAATTGATTCCCATTTCAAAATGTGAGCCATAATCTTGGCTTTTCAAGTCGTTATCATCTTATCTATATTTTTGATTGATGGGTATATACTTGAAATTTGAATTTAAGATTTGAAGTAAATGGTAAAGTTAAAATGATAATTCATGTCAAACCATTCATTCTAGACCTCAATTAAAAGACTAATTACTATGCTACCTTTGTACAGTTGAATTACTGCAGCTATTGAAGAATTCATTCAAAATTTAAAAGCTATTCAAAATTAAAGACCATTGGTGACAAATATTTTTGCTATTCTGTCTGAGACCTTTTAATTCTTTTCAGTCAATAAAATTTTTATTGGTATCCAAAAGTACTGTTATACAAGCGCCCCCGAATTTGAATTTAAAATATTTCAGAATCAAGTGTTTTCAATACAATATCCAATGATAAAATTTCATCTAAATACTACACATAAAAATATCAAATTTTCATAATAACATACAGACTCTATCTGCATATGCCCACCATACTTTCTTCCTTCCAACATTTTTCTTCTCACAAACAATAATCACCATGAATATAACATGAATTTCATCTTCTTACACATAACATTATAGTACAACAAGTTTTGAACCTACTGCTCAACAGCGCTACCAACTGTTTCTATCACAATTTGCTTATCAACTAACCTTAATTCTCTCTACAATAAATCCTTCATTTTTCATCATTATGGGCTTCTTTTATTTACATTATTATTTTTTAGGTCTCACAAATAATTGATATCAAATATGACTAGATTATTCTCACATTTTTCTCTTAGGAGCATATTGTCGGTTCTTTGGTCTACAAAATATTATGGTAACTTGACTCATTTGAGGGTTTGGTAACTACATAAATGATATAAAACACTTAAATGAATATATGGACCCCAATTGAATACACAGATGATATGTATAGTCACAAAGAACTAATTTCATTACTCTACCATCTGATCAACAATGGCTGCTGGTTTTGATTTAGCTGGCATTGGCCGAGCATAGTACATCCCTTTCTGTTCTTACACATGTCACATTTTATGTTTGATTCTTGCTTAGATAACCTAACTAATAGATTTTCCACATTTTGAGGTGAATATAATCATTTCATATCTACTATTCCATCCTGTAAACTGTTCTGCTGATAATTATATTGAAAACAAATTATTTAAAATTATTCTTTGGTGTGTTGCAGATTTCATTGATCATGAGCGAATTAAAAACGATTTTGGTGACATGTGGAAGAAGGTTCAATATTGATTTTATTCGGGCAGGTCAGTATTTATTTTGATAAAGTTGTTTCCATTTGTCTCTTCTATCCAAATATTTAAATTTTATGATATGGCTTAACATCTACTATGTTTTCCCACCAGACGAGACTTGTACTCTCTTTCTCCTGTAGCTGAAGGGTATTATGTTGTGAAGTGGCTATGACTGTAAGTGGCCCAGGATGAATTGAAAAGAATTTATGGGTTACTTTTTCAAGAGCATTTGATGAACAATGGCTTTTCACAAGAGCTTCATCTCCCACTTTATATGAAAATATTTTATATGCTTGATCATGATAACGCTTTCAGTTACATGCTGCTTTTTCTAACCTTGACTGCACTAAATGGTGTAAATTGGAGTTGGTTATCTTATTTATTTTAGAGGTTGGAAAATCAACCAATTTCTCTATGGATGTAATATTTCTTTTGTCAAAGATAATTTCAAATGGTGTGAAACCGGTACTTTCATTCATACTGTTATTGTAACATTCCTCTAAGAACGGTAAGAATTCAACCCATTGTTGATGTTTTGTATTGCAGTATGTTCACATGAATCGAGAGATCTCTGCCATAGGTCGCTCCACAGGATTAGCGCTGGGATTATACGTGGAAGTTCTAGCCTATTTAATATCAGCCAGGTGAAGTATTGCTTTCCATTGTTTTCTGCAGAAGTAGGTAGAGTTATCTGATAATATGCATTTAGGCTTGCCGATTCAATTGGTCCATCTTCCTGTTACACATCGAGCTAAGGCATCTCCTGTTAATTTGCCTATGGGAAATAGCATGGTATATTTCGAAAAAATACATGTGAGGATAAATATATATTTTTCCCGTATTGGGCCATAGGTAGTGGACCATAAATGTCTGCTGATATCAATTCCAGAGATGCATGGGGCAGGATAGGATTCATTTAGCCTCTAATGTGATATCAGGGATATTTGGTTTTTTGGCATATGTTGCAAGCTTTTACTGTCTTGGCTACTTTCCTATGCATGCCTTTGAAATAACAACTTTCTTCTAACATGTGTAGTGTCTTCCTTATTCGGAATTAGGAAGACACTACACATGTCCAATATGTTCATGTGCTTCCTTCATTAATTCCGTTTCTATAATATGTGTCAGTTGTAGTGGTTTTTAGCGGATTGGTGAAACATGAACCCCCTAAAGCATGTGTATTGCCATAGGTAGTTGGGTGGTCCCTTAGCTCCTTCCTTCATTAGTTCACGAATTCTGGACAATTTTGCGTCTTCATGTTCGGCAAAACAAATCTTCTCTGGGGTCAAAGTGGCGGTATGGATACATGGTCTGATGTTTGAAGGGTATGGTATGCTTTCTTAGTCATTTACGGTGAAACATTTTAGGTTAGTATCATGGCGTCCATTTCACGGGATAGAAAGTCAGCGGTCTGATTTTCCTTTCCAGGTAGATGTGTCAACTCTATATCATATCCTTGGAGTGCTAGAAACCATCTAGACAAACGGTTGTGATTTAATTAAGCAGTTTTGAAAAATGTCAAGGCTTTGTTGTCTGTATTGATGAATATTTAATTGCCGAGTAACAAGGTTCTGTATTTAGTGCATACTTCAACAATACTTAATAATTCTTTTTCCGTTATTGAATAGTGTCGTTGTGTTGAGTTGAGTGTCTTGCTGTAGAATACTAAGACTCCTTCTCCTTGTTCATCCTCCTGAAAAATTTCTGCACCTATCGCATACTCAGAGGTGTCGACATTTATAAAGAAGGGTTCACTCAGATTGGGATGCTTCAACACGACGGAGTTTGGGAACGCTTCCTTTAGTTCTTGAAATATGTTTTCTTCTCAGTCCAGTTCTATTGTTTGGTGGCGGATAAAACGTGACTGAGTTGGGCTGTATAATATGACATTTGTTTGTTGAATCTGCGGTAGAATTGTGAGAATCCAATAAATTTTTGTAATTGTTCTCGGCTGGCGGGTGAAGGAAAATTTCGGATGGCTTCGAGCTTACTGGAGTCTTGGGATATGCCGGCGGGTGTGATTATGTGGCCGAGATATTTGACTTTATCTGCAGAGAATTCGCACTCGAAGAGGTCCAACTTTAGCCCACAACTAATCAATCTATTGAACACCGTGTCGAGATTTTGGCAGTGTTCATGAATACTCGGGGAGGCTGTCAATCCATCATCAACGTATAGGGTACAATACCCCTTCTCGGGGTCGACAGGCGCTCCTGTGTAGGCGTTGTTGGCAATGGCATGTCGATGAACACATGTTGTTATTCCGCCTCTGATGCCTTGTTCAATGAACATAATATACATGTCATAGTGAGTTAGGAGTTAAAGTTCAACTTTTGTATACTTCAGCATAACATCAAAGGAGGAGCCTGGTGATGTGAAGTAGTGTGCACAATCCAAATTATAGTTTTTCAAGCACATATCTCTAAAGCTTTCAAAGACATTGGCCGAAGGAGAACGTCTGTTTTGAGGTATAGGTCACTGTACTCTCCCAAGGTCTTGCAGTCAAATTTCCCCCACACTTGTTGGGCATGCTCATATGCCTCATCACTGATGTGGCTGTCAGATAGCTAACTGAAAAACGTTTCCTTTGGAAGAACGTTATTTGAGTTAGATTCGGGAAAGCTAGTGAAGAGTTATAAAATAATAATTACATATGAAAAATATGTGTATACAAAGAAAGAAGAAACAATTGAGAAAAGAAAGAGTTGGTAGAGTACAAACATGATAATTTAATTATCAAATTTTCACAAGATTTCATGAATGCATTGTAGCGGTCATAGAATGTGGGGGGGGGTCAAGGAATGGGTTTAGTCTATTGTTCTATTTAGGTAGAAATTGATCCGATGAGCGGTTCTGACAAAAGGTATTTGGAATAGCATATTAGGTCTTGGTCTATTGCATGGAACATGGAAATTTTACAAATTAATGAGATCTGGCATGAATATATTACTATTTAGAATCTCATATAATAACATTAATGGATCTCCTGGTTTTCAATTTTTGAAATTTGAATGTTGACGTCGAAGTTTCAGTGGAAAAAGCTATTGGACAAAATATAGTATACTTGTTAAAATAAAGATACCTCAATAATTTATTTTGAATAATCTCCAAATTAATGGCAGTGCTTAACGGCATATCGGTGTGTGAACAACTAATGGCTGTTTGGATTGTTGTATCGACAATAAGTTGCGAACAGCTATGCTACTATCATCAATAGTCCACACGACAGCAGTAGAAGGAATATAAGATTTCAAGGAAGCTTTTTTGCTCCAAAACCCCCTCCCCCCTCACCCCCTTCGTCCATCCTGCCACCCCTTCCCCCCGCCTGGTGGGTGGGAAGTGTTCTAAAGATAGATTTCCCACTCCCCTTACCCAGTGGAGGTAAGGCGGATGAAAAGAGAGAGATATATCTTTCTCTCTCTCTCTTTCTCTCCCCTTCCCCTTGCCCAGTGGTGGTGAGGGGGTTGAAAAGAGAGAGATATATCTTTCTCTCTCTCTCTCTTTCTAAAAATAGATTTCCCCTTCCCCCTGCCCAGTGGTGATGAGGGGGTTGAAAAGAGATATCTCTCTCTCTCTCTCCCCCTCCCCTTGCCCAGGTGAGGGAAAAAAAATTTCCCTTTTAGGAGGAAAAATTCCCTCTCTATACTGACAGATTAAAGTGAATCCATATTTCTACATCTAATGCTATACTGACAAATTAAAGTGAATGCTAGATGAGGGAAAAAAATCTCTTTGAGAGGGAAAAATTCCCTTGGTGACAGATTAAAGTGAATCCATATTTCTACATCTAATGCTATACTGACAAATTAAAGTGAATTGAGAAATTCTCTCTCCCAGTATAGATGAGGGGGATGAATAAAGTGAGGGGAAAATTCTCTACTGTCAAATTAAAGTGAATCCATATTTCTACATCTAATGCTATACTGACAAATTAAAGTGAATGCTAGATGAGGGAAAAAAATCTCTTTGTGAGGGAAAAATTCTCTACTGTCAAATTAAAGTGAATCCATATTTCTACATCTAATGCTATACTGACAGATTGAAGTGAATTGAGAAATTCTCTCTCTCTCACATCTAATGCTATACTAGTGAATCTCTACAATGATCTAAGTTCTTTTACATTTTTTATCTGCAATATTGTACAAGCATTTCCAAAGTTCATCAGAATTTTTAACAACAGATAATGCTGAATCATTTGTACAATCATAATGTAGATGACCGCTGTCTAGAATATTGAGCAGTTCGAAAATCTCAGATAAAATCGAAAAATGTACATTTTCTGTTTTTGTTAACGGTAAATCAACATCTTGACATCCTGTTGAAAATTTGATATTCTTCACAATTGAATCAAATTCGTTAAATGAAATTGACATCAAGAGGCGAGTTAATTTTTTGAATTTTGAAAAACCATAACACTGCATGTTAACGGCTTCCCAGATGTTTGACATGTGTCGAATGAGGGGAATAGAGAAAGATATATCTCTCTTTCAAAATTGATGAGATGCACGTGTTATAGGGGCTCGAGATATATCTCTATTTCTAAATTGATGAGATGCACGTGTTATAGGGGCTCGTGTCTGTATAAAAAAGATCACGCCACACGTGTTGTCAGGTCTAGCTCTAAGCAGCAACTAAACTAAAAATTGTGAATAGGATATTGGAATGAAAAATCATTTGAAGGCAGAAAACGTTTATTTACACATTTCAGCAGCAGCACAACTATTCATAATTTCATCTTCAATTTTAATAAGCTTATCTATACACAAATTATGAGGACGATAATAACATAGATAGTCTCTTATGTCATTTAAATTAACTGTGCTTAGAAAAATGTCTTTCAATTGTTTCGCCAAACTATAATTTTCAGGAGTTGATTTCCTAATTGCACTTTCACACTCATCGTACCAATCAATACAGTTTTTTAACCTCACTTCCAACTCGTTGTCGGCAGCAAACCACTTTCTCGGATCCATGTTGTTGAGCAAATGAACAAAACTAAGTGTAGGCAGGAACTATTGTAGAGTAATTAAGTGGTCTTTCTTCATTAATTGTCGACAGACAACATGTACGCGCTTTATGCAGTCTCAATGCATGTAAGCAATAAACACATTATAGATCCTTTCCGTTGTAGAAGAATCCATAATGAGCAAAGTTTCTTTTCTGTGAATTCGTGTACATCGGCGCCATTTTCATACTTTGCATTCGATTGTTTTCGCACAAGAAATTATTTGTTTGATACATATTTTTAAACAACAAAGAATTATAATGTTGCGCAGAGAATAAAGCACAGCGAGAATGTGGTCTATTTTTATGAATGTTACACACAGCATAACACCTTGAACTAGTGAAAAAGCTGAAATCAGGTTTTGGAAAATCCTCTGGTATACATTGAACGTTGCTATGCAATCTTCTTAAAAACTTTGCTTTCTCAGTTCCTTTTGTGAAAATTTTCTCATAACCTGCAAGGTAATCACGTATTAATGAGTCACTGTATTCTAAATCTCCATCTTCCCATTTTATTTTATGATAGTGACGTTCTAACCATGTTACATCGTTATACAATTTTGCACTCAATTCTGTCTTTGCAAATGGTGATTTGAAATGGAACACAATATAATTATTAAACTGATCAATTATGGCAAGCTCTTTCACGATAATTTGATTACAATCTTGTTTAAACCAGTGAAGATCAACCGTAGCAATTTTTGTAGGCTTGTCCACTCCTTTATCTTCGGCGGGCTCGTTGAATCCTTCGTCTCTCTCCCTCCCCTCCTCCTCCTCTTCTTGTTTCTCCTCCTCCACCTGCAGCGGCTTCGGTGTACTTGCTTCATAATAGAAACTATCAAGATCGCACTGAATACTGGTAGTTTGTGGCTTGTCCAAAATATCAGAACACAAAGAATAGGACATGTTGTCTGTTCAAAGGTGAAACTGATAATGAACTAAATTGAGCAGAATGCACACCTTATATAGGCGGTGCGCAAATTACTGAACTTCTTTCACCATGCTCGTCAGAGGTGTGTACTCCATCACACGATCGCTAATTAAAACGCAATACGCGGAAGTATTTGCAGGTACTGCACTATTAAATTCCATTTCAATACGAACATCTGTCGATGATTTCAAATGACTTGGTTGGTGTGAACAATCTACAACAATCAGCGGTGTTGATTCACAAAACGTTTTAAAGTCAATTTCTGTTCCGAGTTCGCTATTGATTGAATGATTATAATACGAGGGCGCGAAATCCAGGAACATGCGGTATAATACCTCCTTCTTACCTAGCAGATTTTCATATGGATAATACTCGCTGTTCAAATATACTTTAACATTGTAAATACCACAGCTATCGAAATTAGATATTGATTTTTTAATTTTATTCTTACGATCAGTTTGAAATGCAATTATAACGTATTTTGGACTATCAAAACTCGATGTGGTACGAACTGCCCAAGAATGGTTAAGTGAATTTTGCAAATTTGGTAATTCACAAATTTCCCAATGCCGGAAACCTAATTTCAGTGGAGTGTCAGCATCGAGCAGTCTCAAAAATTTCAGTCTTACATGATCTTCTAAAGTTATGTAGGGCATTCTCCATTGTAGTTTTGTAATTTTCACACTAACGCTTGTTCCACTTGTAGACTCAACACAATTTAGGTCTGTTGGTGACCTCAATAAGACGAGTTCCTGTTTCAAATTTAAAATTATTCTTTGAAAATCTTAAAAAAACGGGAGGATTAATTTCAGCGGTACACAGAAAGTGAATTTATTATCCGTTAGCTCATATCCTGCTCTGTCAAAACCAGCCAAGTGATATGTGTTTTTATCGAGAGTATTCTTCACTAGAATAGCTTTAATTGTGGATGTTAATCCAATCAATCTTGATTTAGAAATTTGCTGACCTGCTAATTCATATCGTATTTCGTCAAAAAGGTTGCCGATTACGTTACTGCTTAATTTATAGTCTGCTGCAACTGGTGCATCGGCTGGGTCTGTTCCCGGTTTTGTACAGTTAACTGTTCCCTCAATCAATATGAATGATTTACAAGGTAAAGAATAGACATCTAAAGAATTTATGCCAATACGTGCCTCGTCAGAGTTTTTTATTTCCTGTCCCGAATAAACTGTATGAGTGTGAAATTGGAATTTAGTAATATCATTATAAAACTGAAGGTCTGTCTCCACATCCAGAATTTCACTAATTGCTGCCGCTCCCCCTCCTAACATTTCGCCAATCAACTATAAAACCCAACTTTTCTAATATTCTCGCGCTTTTAGCCGACAAAGCACGTTTGTTTTTAGGTGTTGACGCTATCGCGTTCCTTTCTCTAATGACTTGATTGTGCATGCACGTATTCGAACGTGGGTTGAAAATAAGATAACCCATTACTTTTCACGTATGTGCAACCTAATTGTAATTGTATCTCCACGGAAATCAATAAACGATCCGTTCTGGTCCGTTACCTTTACATTAATAGTTTGAATTCGATGCGTATTCAAAGGTACATAAATAATCGGTGATGGTACTTCGTTTATTAAATAGCCGCTAGGAACCTTTGGTAAAAATTCGTAGATTATATGTTTTTGTTTTCCGTCAGAGTAACTGCCACATGCTAAATTACACTCAACTACAATACTGTCAACGCTTGTTATGTTAACCAAATGTTTGGAATAATGCCATTTATTTGGCTGCAAAACAACATTATCAAAACCAAGTATCTTAGCAATCGAATCAGAACGTGTTAAATCAATGGGTTTATCAGAATGAATTTCAATCTTCATAGTATTTGCGTTTGCACGTAT
This sequence comes from Nilaparvata lugens, assembly GCF_014356525.2. Lineage (NCBI taxonomy): Eukaryota > Metazoa > Arthropoda > Insecta > Hemiptera > Delphacidae > Nilaparvata > Nilaparvata lugens. Next base: position 64,544,188 of record NC_052506.1, on the reverse strand, counting down.
AATAAGTTTATTCTTCTTCCCATCAATATTCAATTTATTCTTTAAAGATTTTATAATATCCTCAACTTCATATGCACCGGTATCCAACTCGATTAATCTATCGCCATATTTGAAGCTGGAATTTGTTCCTTTGTTAATGTTTGCAATACTATTGTAACTAGAAAAATTAATCAATCCAATTTCCCATTCACGATTTTTATCCAATTCTATAATTTCTTGTAAATGTTCATAGAGGTTACTCGTGTTAGATCTTAATGTAATAACAACCATCTTGTGTGTTCAGCACAAACACTTAATTACAACTGATTTGCAAGAAACAATAATGTAAGATGACCACAAAAATCGCTATTTAATGGTTGCATATGCTCTACATTATAAAATATATTTACTCCATTTTCTTTTTTCCAATATTTGTCCAATTCGTATGGCGGTTGTAAATTTCCAATTGGATCAAAATACCAAACATTAGAGCCAACTTTCTTATATGCTACCCAATGTGTGCCATCCTTGCTTTCCCTTGCTAAATTCACAATGGCATTCTCGTTTTTTAGAATTTTTTTGGGTAATGCATCTAGCATATATATGCCTCTTAGCTGAATCTGTAATAATTTCGACCAATCAATCAAATCATAATTACTCAATTCTCCTTCAATATTCATGCCTTCTTCTTCTTTGTCTTCTTCCTACTCTTCTTTGTTGTTCTACGTTTCTTAACTTGTTTTTGAGGGAATAAACTCACTCCATATGATGATGGGGGTAGGGGTGGAATTAAAACTCTCCCTCCACTAGTTATTTGAGGAAAAGGCTTCAAAAAATACCCTTTTCCTGCAATATGCTTTTTCAACTGAGCTATAGCTTTGCGTCTAATATCGTTACTATAACTTCTCCTCTCATTCTTCTTCTTCTTCTTCTTTCTCAAAGACCCACCAAACGCCGCTTTAGCTTTCATGACGTTTGTAACAAGATAGCTAAGTGCTTTCTCGGCAAGGGGTGTTTGAGGATTTTTGAAAATGTCCCATGCAGCGTTTGCTAGAGCTCTGTCAGCTACCGCTCGAGTTTTATTATCGCTATTTTGCGTATACGCTATATCATGTACCTTGCAAGCTCTATCTAATGAATTTATACCTTGATCACCTCTCTTTAACCTTTCATTAACCTTTGTTCCTGGCCCACAATACTCGTATCCCGGAATATGAATTTCCTCTCCCAGGTTATCAATTACCTTATTTAAAATAGTTGATGTCACATTACCTGCCAAACCTGACACACCTTTAAAAACTCTTGCCGCTGAACTCAAGATTCCTTTACCCCGTTTCCTCGAACTCTGCTTTCTCCTACATACCATTTTTCATTACCTTTCAACTCAATGGTTGAACATTAACTGAGGTTAATTAATCAATACACCAACTTGAATTGAATCGAATTGGTTTAATTTTCAATCGATTTGGAAATGAATTAACACACTATTGCTATGTGCTTATAACATTGCTTGAATGATAAGAATATTATTTCAAATAGCAAATAATCTGAAAGGTGAATGCGATTTGAAAAGGGGGGAAATGATGCTGGCATTGCGCGCCCACCCACATCTGCAGGAACACGTGCCAAAACAGATGTAGGAGGGAGCGAGCGAGAAGCCGCTGCCTCTTGGCTGTACGGCTGTGTGTGTGTGTGTGTGTGTGTGTGTGTGTGTGTGTGTGTGTGTGTGTGTGTGTGTGTGTGTGTGTGTGTGTGTGTGTGTGTGTGTGTGTGTGTGTAGCAGTGAAGACTACTGAGCATGCTCACAACAAACTATAAAAGACCCAGTCACCTTATTTAAATATCATTCACAAGAGAGCAGCTGAACCATTTCTTCTTCTGTGTGTTTCTACTATTCATTACGAACTTATCAACAACAACAACAGGTAAGAATTGAAAACAATTTTTATAGAAACAATATTACAATTTATTGAACACTACTTTCACACATACATACATCTATACAATCCTTAACACATAGGTCATTTGTATACAGATATAAAAATTGTTAAGCATTAACAATTTTTATATCCAACCAATTTGCCGACTTATGTGTTACTAGCAACACATAATTTTTACAGTTGATGTTAAAATGTTCTATTTTTTCTCTGGTAATGCAGGAAGCAAATCTTCGAGTTAGATACACCTCACATTTGCTTCCTGCATTCCTTTTTTTTAAAATTACACGTCGACCGTGTTTATTGGTGTCCTCTCGAGCTCCGATGATGCGGTATGGTAGATCCTCCTTCAACTCCCTCAGCGGGATCCACGGTTTGGGTAGAGGTTTGTTTATGAGTTGGACAAAGTCCAACTCTCCCGCGCCCTCCACCTCCTTCATTAGCGGGGCGAGTGAGGAGTCATGGTCCATCGCAGCTCGTTTCTGTTGAAAAATATTTGATTAGTGTCTTATTTGTTTCAGATCATACTAGAGATCGATAGATTATTGTCATAATCTCAACTTGACATCATCGAATTGACATTCTCAGCATAAAGTGAGTAATATCAGTTATTGAAATAACATTGTTGCATGATCGAATACCTTAAACAATAATTTCTAATCACTTCAAATAATATTGCTAACATTGTTGCATGATCGATTACTTTAAACAATAATTCAATTTCTAAGCAGTTCAAATAATATTCGTAACATTGATGCATGATCGAGTACTTTAAACAATAATTCCTAAGCAGTTCAAATAATATTGGTAACATTTATGCATGATCGATTACTTTAATCAATAATTCAATTTCTAATCAGTTCAAATAATATTCCTTTGCATTCTAATCACTTCAAGGAAATATTGGCAACATTTGTGCATGATCGATTACTTTAATCAATAATTCAATTTCTAATCAGTTCAAATAATATTTCCTTGGCATCAATTTCTAATCACTTCAAATAATATTTCCTTGGCATCAATTTCTAATCACTTCAAATAATATTTCCTTTGCATTCTAATCACTTCAAGGAAATATTGCTAACATTGTTGCATGATCGATTACTTTAAACAATAATTCCATCTCTAATCAGTTCAAATAATATTCGTATCAAATAATTTATGCATGATCGAGTACTTTAAACAATAATTTCTAAGCAGTTCAAATAATATTGGTGACATTTATGCATGATCGATTACTCTACACAATAATTTCTAATCACTTCAAATAATATTTGTATCAAATAATCAAAGACTTGTATGTGCACAGATTTTTTAACAATCAATCACGGAAAAAATCTGTGCATACACAAGTTAATAATATTTGTTGAAACTAACCTTTGTTTGAGAGTAGATTGACTCCTCCTCCTCTTCCCCGCTAACCTCAGGCTCGTCCCCAAACACCAACTTCCTCTTCGCCTGCTTCTGCTTGATGTTGTTCGAGAGGGTAGCTAGCACCGCACACCGCGGTGCCCAGGTAGGTGCTGGAGCCAAGCGCTGAATAGGGCTGTCCCCGATGATGATCTCCCCGGATGGTGATGGTGGTTCCACGCTGAGCGGTGAGGGAGTGGAGGCGGCAGCGGACGACTCAGTAGCGAGGGCAGCTTTCTGCTGCCAGTAGTTGAGGATGCACAGTGGCAGGCTGTCTGGTAAGATGTATGAAGAAGATGTTGATGGAGAACTCATCGTGAAGTATGCTCAAATCTGTCTCTGATGTAAATGATAATTTTCCTCTCATCGCTTCTGTTTATATAGCATACGTTTCTCTCTCTGTTCCAGGCTCGTGCGAGTGAGAGCAAAGTGTGCTACAAGGCGAAAAAAATTCAAATTTCTCTCCAACAACACGTGCTCCCACATTGTTATCGGATTGTAAGTATTCTCTCTCCTATAAGACACTCGATCATTTTTCAAATAGCATCCATGTGTTAGAAGACGAAAAAAAAAAAAAAAATCTTGTCTAGAACTCTGCATGGGACAGTGAAAACACCTGCTAGAAGCTGAAATCCCCCATGTCAACTCACTTGAACATATTAGCATTCTCGAATGATCTCTAATATAATTAAATATTTCACAACATTTCAAGATAGAGGCTCACTTTTTTGAATAGCATTCTCGAATGATTTCTAATATTATTAAATATTTCACGGCATTTCAACATAGAGGAATAGCATTCTCAATTGATTTCAGTTCAGTTATTGAATATTTCATTGTTTTCACAGCATTTTCTCACCTCTCAACTCGAGTTCCGAACCTCATAACCAGTTGAGCTCTCGTCGAGACAACACAGCTGAGAGGAATCAATCTGAAAGGAGTCAAAGGCGGTATCTACATCTGAGAGGAATCAATCTGAAAGGAGGCATAGACCGCTATCTACACCTGTACCATAGGCCCGCTATTTACACCTGTACACTCGGGGAGATTCACGCAGCATCAACCAGTACATGTAAGTACATTTTTACTTTGATTTTATCCTCTGAGGAGGAGAGGAAAATTGTCCTCGGAGGACAGATTTTGTCCTCAGAGCACAGTTTTTGTCCTCGGAGGATAAAAAACCTTCTACAATATACTGCATGCATGCGATTTTACCTCATCTTTATGATACAGTATATCCGGAACATCCAAGCCCCGCTCTTCTTTCTCACACTCTTCATATGAACAAAACGATAAATGTATTACTTTTTCAAATGGATTTTCGATAATATATTTGCAATAGACTTATTGCAGATAGAATGGATTTTTATGTAAGAAATAAGCATTTCTTGCAAAATACTCTGCTTTATTGCATAATGATTTACAAAAGTCACAATGTAGATGATGATGCTTCTCAAAATACTCTCCTTGAACGGATGAATCTTCTACACAATCAAAAGTTGAATATCTTTCTTCATATTCTCATAGAATATTATTATCGAAATTCTCCTCTTCAATTGTTATATTATCTTCCCTTCTACAGTTCGGGCTGTACCTTGCATGTTCTATTGCTGGTATGTCACTTTCTTCCCATTTTCCCAAACAAATTGAACAAAATACACATCGCACAATGTCTGGTGCAGATGAGAATATAAATCCCTCTTTCGCCATGTTTTCCTCGGACAAATGCGGAGAAGATTTCGACCATCTTTTATCAAAAGATAATAATCTTAATCTTTCATACAACATTATGTGATCTTGAGATATCATTTTCACACACACACACACCCTTCTTCTACCAATGTCAATTCACAACTAAACATGCTGTTGTACTCCATCTCATCCTGATCGTTATTCTTTTGTTTTTCAGAATCATGCCGAGGGAACGCAGACTACGTGGCGTGAATTCCGCAGCAGTCCGCCATCGCATCACCCTCGATGACGAGGCTGAGGATATCGACATCACCAACGTGCTTGAGAGGTCGAAACGTCGAGTTTTCGATATAATTAGGGAACATGCGGCACGCCATGATGGGAATGTTAAGTGGTTTATAGTATTGAATGTTTTGCTGTATAAATTAGTGGTGATGGATAACGAGCAGGTTGGTGAGACTGTCTCATCTCTAATAAATCTACATAGTTACTCCAACATAGCGCTAAACGTGCTTGAGAACTATGAAGATTTTAATGAGCATTTTTTCTTGGCTGTGAAAAAAATCCTCTCATCTTTCGAAAATTTCGTAAGACATGGGAGTGGATGGGTGCTAAAGAAAATTGTATCACTGGATGTGAACGTGATTAAATCTAATCCTATATACACATCCAGTTTCATTCAAACACCCCAGTTTTTGAAAAGCAAAAAAATTTATTATAAATGTCAAAAATCTCTCTGACGAAAAATGCTTTTTATGGTCAGTGCTCGTATATTTCCATCAGAAGCCAAAGGACTCACACCTGACTGTAAAGTATTTGAGCAAGTTTGCTCACACACTTAATACGCGAGGAGTAAATTTCCCGGTGACGACACGCGATATTAAGAAATTTGAAATACTCAATCCGGATATTGCAATTCACGTCATCGCGTATGACAACAAAAAGTTTTTCCCCTTCTGTACAAGCATTTTCCGCACGCGTAAACACCAAATTAATCTTTTAATGCTAAAAGGCGATAAAACTCATTTCTGTTTAGTAAATACCGCGAACGGGAAAAACGGGCTATCACGTCTTCTCTCCCACCTTTCAAAATGCCACAGTCAAGAACACATTTGCAATTTTTGTTTCCATAGATTTACATCGGTCAAATCTAAAAATTGTGATGGTAAAGCAAATTTGTTGAAACATGTGGAACTTTGTTCCAAGTTTGAATCTCAGCGTGTTTCATATCCTAAACGCGGAGAGACAATTAAATTCAAGAAACTAGGTGCGACGTTGAAGAAAAAGTACACCATTTACGCGGATTTAGAAACTTATGTTGTTAATATCACAGATGATGATGAATCCGATTCTGATGAAATTACTCGTAGTTACACAAAGAAAACGGCGCGTCATATTCCCTGCGGCTATTGTTTCATTGTTATCGATGTTAACGGGGAAATCGCCTACGGACCTGTACTCCATAGATCGAGTAGTTTAGACGAAAAAATCATGGAGAAATTTCTTCAGGAAATTACAGATCTCGGCGACATTTTGTATGAGGATATGAAACGAGAAATTCCGATGCAAGCTTTATCCGAAAGTCAAGAGCACGAATTTCAAAATTCGGTAAACTGCGGGCTTTGTGCTGAACCATTTTTAGACAGCGATATTAAATGTCGTCACCACACGCATGAAACTGGTAATTACTTGTGTGCGGCACATGTTTCTTGTAATTTAACAGCTCATACTCCGGAGTACATTTCGTGTTATTTTCATAATTTCTCCGGTTTTGATTCGCATTTTATTCTGAAATCGCTCGGTAAATGTAAAAAAGAAATTTCCTGCATCGCAAATACGTCAGAGAGATTTTTGACACTTTCAGTAGGCAAAATTAAATTTTTAGATTCCTACAAGTTTATGTCTGAATCCTTGGAAGTATTGGTGCGTAATTTGGTAGAAAGTACAGACATGGAAAAGAAGTTCGAACGATTATTTTCGGTGTTTCATGATCCACCTCGCGAACACAGACAGCTCTTGTTGAAAAAAGGAGTATATCCTTACTCGTACATGAGCTGTCCCGAAAAATTCGCGGAAACATCGCTTCCTCCCATCGAATGTTTTCATAATGATTTAACTGATACACCTCTGTCTCGCGAAGAATATGAGCATGCGCAAAGAGTGTTCTCAACATTCAAGCTGAAAAATCTTGGTGAATATCACGATTTTTATTTATGTTTGGACGTAATGCTATTAGCAGTAGTTTTTGAATCCATGAGGTCTACGCTTTTTAGCTCATACGGGCTTGATGTGACCCATTTTCTTTCTCTCGCGCACTTCACCTGGAATTGCATGCTGAAACACACTAAAGTCGAACTAGAATTGATTACTCATCCTGACATGCATCTTATGTTTGAGGCAGGGATGAGGGGTGGGGTGTCATTCATCGGTAAACGTTATTGTGAAGCGAATAACAAACATCTACCCGAAACATACGATCCTTCAAAACCGTATAATTATCTCCTTTATATCGATGCAAACAGTTTATACTCGGAAGCTATGAGCCGAAGCTTACCTGTTGGAAATTTCAAATTCCTCTCAGAGGAAGAAATTTCCAAGCTTGATTTCGCAAATTTGGACAGCAATTCAGAAACCGGATATATAATAGAATGTGATCTCAAGTACCCTCAAGAGTTACATGATAAGCACGCCAGCTTCCCACTCGCACCTCTCCACCAAACACCGCCGCACGAATTGCTGTCGAACTACCAAACAAATGAGAATGGTCAAACTGGAACCAAAAAGCTCATGAACACACTTTTCGAGCGTGAAAAGTACATTGTTCACTATGTCAATTTAAAGCTCTACCTTCAGCTCGGTTTGAAATTATTGAAAGTGCTTCGCGTCATTAGCTTTTCCCAATCTCCCTGGCTGAAAAGCTACATCGACTTCAATATCCGGAATAGACAGAACGCGAAAAATAAATTTGAAATATCCTTCCTTAAGGCCTGTTGCAATCTGATATTTGGCAAGACGATTCAATCTAGTCGTAAGCAAATCAATGTTAAAATTATCACGGATGAAAAACGGTTAGATAAGTACATTTCAAATCCACTATGTAAACGCTGGCAAAAAATTAGTCCGAACGTGATCGCGGTTTTCTCTCGCAAATTGGAACTTAAAATGAACAAGCCTGTCTATTCCAGCTTTTCCGTACTGGAGTTGAGTAAATTCCATATGTACGATTTTTTCTATTGCAAATTACAAAAAATTATACCGTGGGATCGTATAGAACTCTGTATGACTGATACCGACAGTTTTCTTCTAAACCTAAAAGTCGAAGATGTGTATCAGTTGATTAAAGAAAATTTGAGCCTTTTCGATACTTCTAACTATCCACCTTGCCACCCTTGCTTTTCCATGGAGAGAAATAAAGTTGTAGAAAAGTTCAAGGATGAGACTGCCTCAAAACCTGTCCATAGATTTGTAGGCCTTTGATCGAAACTTTACTCATTTTTAGTATGTAACGAGAATGAAGAACCTGTAAATAAATGTATAGCAAAGGGTGTACAGACTGGAGTGAAATGTAGAAAACTTAATTTTAATTTATATAAGAAATCATTGTTTGAACGTAGTGAACATGTAGAAAAATTTAATATGATGAGGTCCTATAATCACACCATGTATCAGGTTGAATGTGCAAAAATCTGTTTGAGTCCTTATGATGATAAGAGGTACATTGCTGAGAATGGTGTTGATACTCTCCCTTTTGGACATTATAGAGTGCCCACAACACTCTAACTGATTGCTCAGTATGTCCCGTGACAATCATCCAACACCACTGATTTGACTGTTGTAAATATCATGAATATTATTAGATCTAAGCTAGCTTTAGAGCTTCATAGCGTGCCGCGTGTGAACTATGCCACTCGCAAATATGAACTGAAAAGTGAAAAAGACCTGCTTCAAGCCGACCTTATTGAGATGTCAAGTTTATCGCGTTTTAATAAGGGTTATAAATATATCTTAGGTGTTATTAATTGTTTTTCAAAATTTGCATATTGTGTACCATCAAAAGACAAGGCAAGCCAATCTGTATTTAACGCTCTCGAACCAATTATTTCTAAAAATAAGGGAGTTAAGCTGTTCCAAACAGATCAGGGAACAGAATTCTTTAATTCAAAAGTTAAAGCGTTATTAGATAGATATAGTATTAAACATTACCATGTTTTTAGTGATAAGAAAGCCTCCATAGTTGAAAGGTTTAATAGAACACTTAAAGCAAAAATTTATAGATATTTAACTGAACATGGAACCAAAAACTGGATATCGCAACTAGACAGTTTGGTTCGTGATTATAATGCAACAACGCATTCATCCATTAGAATGAAACCTAAAGATGTAAGGAAGAAAGATCGTAATCATGTTTTAATGTCATTGAATTCTGCATTCAATAGACGATATAAATTGAAAAATTCAAAACCAAAATTTAAGCTAGGAGATGTTGTACGAATCTCAAAGAAAAAGGTTCTTTTCGATAAGTCTTATAACATAAACTGGAGTGCAGAGTATTTTGTAATTCATTCTATATTTCCTTCTCAACCTGTAACGTATAGCTTGCGAAATCTAAATGGAGAAGTAATTAGTGGTGGGTTTTATGCAGAAGGAAATAAAAAAACACAATCAAACGAATCGGAGAGACAAGTGTATTTGATTGAAAAAATATTAAAACGTGATAAAAAAGGATTGCTAGTGAAATGGATTGGATTTTCAACGCCTAGTTATATTAGTAAAGATCAACCATTAGATGAAAAATAATCTATTGTAATATCTCATCGTAAATACATTCCATTCAGTGTAAATATGTCAAAGATTTGCTGTAAATATAATAGCTCCTCATCAAAAATGCTTTTCATTTCAATCCAAAGATTCGTAATTTGCTAAGGCTAAGGCTCAAGCAACAGATGCATTCTCGTGAAGAGGGTGCGGGAAAGAGAGGGAACGATATGTTGAAGTGAGAAACTTCTATCAGTGGGAGGGCGAGCGAGCGCCTGTCGGCTCGATGTGATAAGCTATACACAGCCTCCTCCTCCTCCTCCTCCTCCTCCTCCTCCCCCTCACTGATAACTTACGAAAAATGATTAGTTCCTTATCAGATCACATGCTGTACACGTGTCTAACATGATCCCGATAGTAAATTTCAACAATGTTATAAGAGAGAAAGAAATGCCAACATGGTGTAAAAATGGTAAGTTGTCACCTCATAATGCAAGGATCCTTATAATAGGTTCTTCAGGCTGTGGCAAGACCAATTTGCTATTTAATTTAATTTTTTCGAAGAATGGCTTGAGATTTAAAACTATATACTTGCACACAAAGAGCGAGTATCAAGATAAGTACTTGTTTTTGAGAAAAGTCTTTTCAAAAATGAAGGATATTGAATTTCATATAAACAGCAATTCGGAATCTATTCCTCACCCGAACAAAATATCAAAATATTCTTTAGTAATATTCGACGACTTCCAACTCAATCATGCACCTCAAATAAGAGAATATTTTACTATGGGACGACATCGTAATATTGACACTGCATATTTAATTCAGAGTTATGGAGCTACACAAAAACATTTCACTAGAGACAATGCAAATATGATTATAATCTTCAAGATAGATTTATTGAGTCTGAAATTGATTCACAGAGATCATGTTGGAGGAGATATTTCTTATAAAGATTTTGTTAAACTTTGTCATAAAGTTTGGAATCGTAAACCTCATAATTTTGTAACTATTATGAGCAAGTGTGGAATCAATAGCGGCAAATACCGAGATTCGCTCGATACGTTTCTTACCGTTCAGTAGAGATTAATTCTTTGTGCAGTCATGTTGTCATACAGCAGCAGAGAACTGAATAGAACGAACGTTGGTTTAATCGAAAAGATTAAGAAATTGAGAAAAGTAATCAGAGACAAGCATAAAAGCTTAGTCAATTTTGAAAGGCGATCGGAGGAATACAATAGGAAAACTCTATCACCATTGATAGAACCTATAATTGAACTGGGAAAAAACAAATCTAGTTTCCACTCTGGTGTAAAACCAAAAAAAGAAGAAGTAAAAGAGGAACAAGAGAGTATGGAAATTGATGATAATGAGGAGGATGAGCAGAGTTATGAGAGTTCAAGAGACAATTTTTTAAGCTCGACTAAATTTGAAAACAGTTTACTTGGTTCTAGCAGAAACGATGATGTGCTGTCACAATATCTAAAAACGTTTCATGCGGAAAAATTGAATAATTCAATCAGTTATGGAATTCCATACAATTCTAAAGATGATGTGTATTATATTGGAAATCAGCAAGTAATATTCGATAACGGTTATATAGATATTAATAATGAAAGATTTCGTTTAACACATGGTCTACTTGAGTTATTATTCAGTGCGAGACCAAACTCGAATCTTTATAATCAGAGAGATCTGGATAAGTATAAAAAAATCTTAACACTTACAGGCATACATTTAGATCGAAGAGGCTATGTTAAACAAAATCAGGGAATTAAATCGCAAATGATTCAAAAGTTATTTCCCAGTAAAAAAATTAGTAAAAAGAAGGGGTGGGGTTAATTGAAATTTGCAAAAAATAATTCTCATGATAGAATTTATCAATACTTTGATAATTTTGACGAATTAGTGGAAAGATTAAATTTACTCTATTCCTCAAAAGCTTCTGGCAACACCAGGCATGATATTGAGATCGCGTCTATAATTGAAGAGCTAAAAGAAGCAAAACTAATTGTTTAGTGTTACGATGACTCTACATCGATTCGGTCGAATTGATACGCCTAGTGCTGGGCCTGCTGTTGCTAATCTTACGTGTGATATTGACTCGATAACACAGAAAATAATCGAATCAATAAATCAACAAGGAATCAGTGAAGCTGTGAAATTTTATTTAGATTCGCAAATAACCAAACTCGTTTCGGAAAATACAAAGAATATTGGAGTGAGCATAATTGAAAGAGAACATATTCTAAGTTCATTACAAAATTTCAGTGCTAATATCGATAAAGCTATTGCAGAGAGAACTCTAACTTTAGAATCTGCTCTAGGAGAAGTGAAAACTTTAACAGACAGCTTTTCATCTCAGTTGCTCAGTATTAACAACGATAAAGTTGATAAAGCTTATTTAGATGAGAAATTAAAAGCCATATCAGATAAAATTAAGAATTTGGAGGTGTTGGACAGAAACTATCTCAATACTAAATTAAAACAGCTTAGTACAGAAATTTTTACTAAAGTAAATGAAACACATCCATCGTCAATTGATAAGCAATATTTAGAATCTGCTTTGCAGAAATTGACTAGTTCTTCATTAACAAAGGAAGAGTTTGAAAAACGATTATCTGAAATGGCGAGTGCAATAAAAGCTAATATTATGGAGGGTATTGAACAATTCATTACAAAAGATGCTATTGCTATTCTAATTAATCAAATTGCAGAAAAGTACGCAACTAAAAATGATATAGGAGATTTTATTAAGAAAAACGAGATGGGAGTCGCTGTGAAAAGCGTTTGTGATGAAATAGCTGAGGCAATTAAAAATTCGGAAGAGGGTACTGTCATGAGACTGCAATGTTCGGCTCCATTCATAGACTATCTAAATTTATTCATACACAGAGTGGCCCTGGACATTGTATCCTCATATGCCCGGGTTTCTTTTCACATGAACTGGATTGAAGCCAAACAACATAACCTTACAGAAAATCAGATAGTCCAAATTATTACAGAAAAAATGGATCTAGCCCAATATAAAGACTTTATATTGGGCCGAAAACATAAAATCTTGTAAACACTTGCATGAGAGAGAGAGAACTTTAACACATGCTGCTTCAAATTTCAGTCTAGACATTTTTGACTATGATTGATTGCATAAATCTTGTAAAAGGATGACATATTATGGGAGTGGAGTATTTAAACATGTGATGCTTCAAATTTCAGTCTAGACATTTTTGACTATATCGGTTTTTCCATAAATCTTGTAAAAGGATGACATATTATGAGAGAGAAGTATTTAAACATGTGCTGCTTCAAATTTCAGTCTAGACATTTTTGACTATATCGGTTTTTCCATAAATCTTGTAAAAGGATGACATATTATGAGAGAGAGTGAAGTAACTTTAATGGTTGAACACATGCTGCTTCAAGATGAAGACGGTGAGTATAAAGGCTTTTGGTCTCTGAAATTATGCGAAAGGATGACATATTATGGGAGAGTGAAATTTGAAGTATAATGAGCTTTAAACATATGTCGCTTCAAATTTCAGTCTAGACATTTTTTCATGTAACGGTTTTCGGTGCAGGAGAGGGGAACCTTGCAGAGCGCACGTGTCTAGAGGACATTTTTTCATGTAACAGTTTTCGATGCAGGAGAGGGGAACCTTGCAGATCGCACGACGAGGGACATGCTCACAAGCGCATGCGCCACTGATGATAAATTTGACTGCACAAGTTTCAACGAGTTTCAACAAGCCAATTGGGGTTTTATGCCTATGGTTGGGATTGAACTTTTGACTGTCAGTTGGAAAGCAAGCATAATATGACCCATTATAGAACTTATACTAGATTCACTAGTATATCATTAGAGAAAAGGATTCGCTAGTATAGGAACGCTCGATCAAAATGGAACTTACTCCTTGTCTCCTTCTCTAGCCTTTCATAACGCAAAGATTGCAAAGAGAAGCATGTGGTTTCACTAGTACAGTACAGGAACGCTCGATCAAAATGGAACTTAGTTACTCCTTGTCTGCTTCACTCCCCTTTCGTAATAGAGAATAGCAAAAAAGGAATTTAGAAGGGTGCCAGTAAGAGATGGAGCGAGTAAAAGAAGGAGAGAGCAGATGTGGCTAAGACAGCATAGATGTAGAGTGAAGGATTCACTTTAATCTGTCAGTAGAGAATTTTTCCCATATTCATACCCCTCATCTATACTAGGAGAGAGAATTTCTCAATTCACCTTAATTTGTCTGTATAGCATTAGATGTAGAAATATGGATTCACTTTAATCTGTCACCAAGGGAATTTTTCCCTCTCAAAGAGATTTTTTTCCCTCATCTAGCATCCACTTTAATTTGTCAGTATAGCATTAGATGTAGAAATATGGATTCACTTTATTCTGTCAGTATAGAGAGGGAATTTTTCCTCCTAAAAGGGAAATTTTTTTTTCCCTCACCTGGGCAAGGGGAAGGGGAGAGAGAGAGAGAGATATCTCTTTTCAACCCCCTCACCACCACTGGGCAGGGGGAAGGGGAAATCTATTTTTAGAAAGAGAGAGAGTGAGAAAGATATATCTCTCTATTTTCAACCCCCTCACCACCACTGGGCAAGGGGAAGGGGAGAGAAAGAGAGAGAGAGAAAGATATATCTCTCTCTTTTCAACCCCCTCACCTCCACTGGGTAAGGGGAAGGGGAAATCTATTTTTAGAACACCCCCACCCTATAGGCGGGGGGAAGGGGAGGCGGGATGGACGAGGGGGGAGAGGGGGGAGGGGTTTTGGAGCAAAAAAGCTTCTTTGAAATCTTATATTCCTCCTACTGACAGCTGATTTTTCACCAAGTTACATTGAGATATTAATCGCATGCAATTAATAATCCAATCGACAGCTGATTTATGATGAATAATTCTATGGTACGATTTTCACGGCAATATTGGCGTTAAAAAGAAACTCCTTTTCCTTTCGTATTATCCTTGAAATTATAAATTTCAAAAAAATCTATTTATGGATATGTCGACGCGAAATTCAAAAAGGAACATACTTGTCAAATTTTATGAAAACCCATTGCTGCGTTTCGCCGTAAATGCGGAACATATAAACGTAGAAAAAAAAATGAGAACAACAATATAAATATAAAGAGAAATGCAAAACCAACGCCTTGGATCATAGACCACACTTCACTCGGTCAATAAACGTGAACACAGTATATCAATAATCCGCATATTTATTTCAGCCCTAATTACATCCTATTTTACAATAATTGGACAGGGCCTATGAAATTGAAGCCTGACAATATATAAATACAGAAATTGTTCGCTTAATAATAGGATAATAGCAATGTTGTAGTGTACTAGCCGTCAGGCTCGCTTCGCTCGCCATATCCGCCCCCTGGACCCCGACTGTATCGTCCAAAAATGAGATCAGCGGGCTCGCTTCGCCTGCATTTCCCATTTGAGCATTCTTCATTCCATCAGAAAGTCAAAGTACTTCCTTGCTCGATTCAATCACCGATTAATTTCAATTATAAAGTGCAGGGTGGAAAACTTTGTTGGGATATTACAAGAATTATTATTATACTCCAGTCTAGCCTTTTAAATTTGAGAAAGGAATGACGTGGGAAACTTTCAAATCATTCATTCTCCAACCCTCCCGAGTCTGAAATTTTCCTGATAAATGAAGAAATATGCATTAAAGACTCAATGAAAAAATGGATAAAAGAAATCCTCCAATTCATCACCGCCACTACTTACTCCAAACTTGGAAAATAAGACGGATTTGTGTAACAAATTTTAACAATTTCGGTCGATAAGATAATGAGAAGATAATAATCTAGAAGAACGATGAAAAACTCCAGTTTTGAGCATATTATTAAAAGCGAAATATTGAAGGCCTCTCAATTTGTAGACCTCAGCGGAACCTCTGTACCGAATTTGAACGTTTTATATCAATTTGATCTCGAAAATTTGACAAAACGTAGAAAAGCAGCTGTTACTATAACGGTGTATCTTTTGCGAACAAAATCCTTCCACCTAAGCTAAACCTGTGTACTGAATTTTTTCCTAATATATTTCCATAAATTATTGAAAAAGGTGAGAAAGCGCAGAAAAGCTGAGAAAAACGTTGGAAAAACGCTGATTTTGGGCATATATTTGATGAAATATCAGACACCTCATCACAGAATTTTTAGACCCTAGCTAAACCTCTGTACCAAATTTGAAAATTCTCTGTCAATTACTTGATTGAAGAACTCAGAAAATGCAAAAAACCGCTTATTATGGGCTTATCTTTGGCGCTATTTCAAATTCCTTCTAACATAACATTATTAGATACCAGGTGAGCTTCTATAGTAAATTTGAACATTTTTTGTTCATTTGTTCTCGATAAAGCTGAGAAAGCGCAAAAAACCACTAATTATGTCATTCCGTTAATTGAGAGATGAGATATCGTGTACACAGACGCACATACACTCATACACACCATCTCGTTATTCTTTTAAAACAATTCCTTGATCTGGTTCTGTTTTCTTCCTTATTATTTCTATTTATTCCGTTGAGTCTCGATATTTTCACTTTAGTGGCATTGTTTATAAATCTAGTTACACCAATAAACGACTTTATAATATAAAGCTTCCAATCATCTTCATCCGATACTTTCCACTTAAATTCATTATTAGGCTTCATCATCATAATAAACAATTCAATAATATAACACTTCCAATCAACACTAATAAATTCTTTTTACAATAACATGGTTTTAACTATAGCATCACTTTTCAATATTATCACAGCCATTATAACAAACATTACACACCATATCAAAACATTTATCATCTTTTCAATAGTATAATCTCTAATCATATAATATCCAGGTACTTTCACTTTCTTTATATTACTTTTTATTTCTTCCATTCTTCTCAAACACCGTTTATCCTTAATTAATCTCCACAAGTAGTCCACTTTATTGTTGCCCATGCACGAATCCGTAATAGTCCTTTTAGTAGCTCCGTTTTTATCCCATTTCTTTGGCCCATTATTCCGGTCACATCGCTGATTGGCTCTCTTGAAGCGTATGTGCCGCGGATGCATGCCGTCGGTCCGCTCCTGTCCTCCATCCTGGTGTTGGTCCGGTGTCTTCTTCGGGCGTTTGAAACGTGCATGCGGCCTGTATGCGCGCGCGCGGTTCCTCCGTTTCTTTCGCCTGACTTTCCGCCTCCGGGCCTTGCGGTGCATGTTCTTCTCCCGAATGCCGTCCTCTCGTTCTTGATGTCGGTCGGGTGTCCTCAGGCGCTTCCGTCTCCGGGCCTTGCGGTGGTCGCTCCTTTTGTCCGGTAGTCCGTCCTCCCTGGTGTCATCCTCTTGGTCCTCTATCTTGGGGTCCTTGGTCCGCCTCGGTGGGGTCGATTGATGCGGGTACGTAGGTCCTGTGCGCGGATCTGTTACATTTTTAATCTTTTCTGTATTCATGAACTCCTTAATTAGTGCATGATCCTGGTGACTGTTTATATTTAGTAGTGCCTCTTCGGTGGCGGGTTGCTCTTCGATGGGGAACAGAATACTTAATAGGGGTTGATGCTTTCGGGGTGTCTTAGTTGCATAGTTGGCGGCGGTTTTTGGTGGTGGTTTATCAGGTGTTGGGTTCTGTGTTCTTTGTTGGTTTAATCCTGTTGCATGCGCTAATGTATAACTTGTGCTTACTTGTTGAGGTGGCGGTTTGTAATTTCTGTTGTAATTATTCTGAGTGTAACCATTATTTGAGTTTAATCGATCACGGCCATCATAATAATTCCTGCGGTTGCTCTGATGGGCGTAATGATTAGTTGTGCGATTTTGAAAATTTTTATTATTCCAGTTACTATTTTGCTTGTGCTCATAGCAGCGTTCAAGTTGAGGGGCAGATCGGGAGCGATCATATGATACCGGTTCATAGTTTTGGCTGGTATACTGATTACTTTTTGAGTTATGTTGATTCTGTGTGTATCTTTGGTCTGATCGGTGGTTTGACATTGCCATCACAGACTGTATGCCATATAAATGATTTATTAGCTGTTTGCAATCAGTAATGGGTTGTGTGGCGAGTGCCATTCTAACTTGATACGGTAGTTTTTTCAGAATAATACTTGCTAATGCCGATTCGTTAATGGGCTCGCTCAATTGAGTATTTTTGAACTGTAGGGCAGTGACGAAAGTGGTACATGCACCATCTAAGTTAGGGTTGAAATCGCATGATATGATGTCCGCTAGCACGTCCAACTGTTTACTTCTGCTCCAATACTGTTCCAGGAAGACAGCTACAAACTCATCCAATGATGTAAATTCATGGGCTCTACTCCAAAAGAACATCAGGGGTTCGCCAATTAATAAACTAGTCAAACGAAGGCGCCACATGCTCCAAGAGGTAGGTGCAAGAGTTTGTACTAATTTTATCTGATCAATAAATGGTTGAGGTTGCAAATGGCGATCAGTATTATCAAATTTACCCAGTCCTTGCAATATACTATGTGAATTGATGTTATCTGCTTGAATTCCTTGAGGTCGTTGTTGGATATAATTTTCTAATACTGTTATTTTCTCCTGTGCCATCTGCCATTCACTATTATGTGTAATTTTATTAGCATTTACTTCTTGATCTAATTGAGTCAGAGTGGATTTTTGAATTAGTAGAGTTCCGTTTAAAGCCTTACAGGTTTCTGTGTTCTGATTGATACTACCTTGCAGTTGGTTCATTTTTGTGGACATATTAATCTGTTTATTTTGTATATCTTTAATACTGTTAATATTTTTATCAACTGTAGTTGTTAAATTTTGATTGGCAATGGTAATTTGTTTGTTGATTTCTTGATGGCAATCGGCCTTAATGTTAGTTGTTAAATCCTGAATAGGTGTAGTGATTTGTGTGGTTAAGTTATCTATCCTTTCGTTTAGTTCACAGGTAACCGTATCCAACCTTTCCGATAATCCTGCCGTAACTTTATCCTGACTTTCCCTCTGTAGATTTATCATTGCTTTTAATTCTTCTCTATGATTCTCTACTTTACTCTCAATAGTATCTAACCGCCGTTCTACTGATTGTATGGCGTCTGCTGTCTCCTTCATGCCCTGTTCCACTGTTTGCTTATTTGCCTCTTTTATTGCCGCATTCTCTTTTTTAATTTCCTGCATCATGTTATCCATTGTGTTTTGTAACATAATATTGAACATACTGCTAGTTTGTTCCATTATTACCCTTTTAAATGGATCTAGCTCTGTGACTGAAAATATACTTTGTTTGCTCAGATGTGACTCGGCCTCTGGAGATGCGGGTTCTGCAGGCTGCTCCTCGCCCCCTTCGAAGTTGATCTCTGCTATCCGTTGATTCAACGGTATGTCAGCAGCGTCGATTCGAGTGGATGATAGAGGTTGCAGACCTTGTGGATCGAAGACTATCGACCCGACACTTCCTGGTTCCCTTTCTCGTGGCGTATTGGCATCTACCATGGTGGGGTTTGATGTGCTGGGAGTCGACAAAGTGGGATCTGTGCAACCGCCGTACATATATGAAACTTCAGAGTTTGCGGGAGTGTGATTCATTGTGTCAAATATGATAAATTCTAATTAAAAAAGTGATGAATAATGTGCAAAAAATGCTTAAAAAAGAGACACAAACCGGGACTTACAGTGAAACAGTTATGTGCAAAGTGTTTGGATATCCAAAAATAAGGTATTTATACTTAAGTTTTTTATAATGCTCTAGCGCCCCAATATTGAATATTGATTCCTGACTAGTTTACAGACTGTGACTTATTTTCCAACCGGCTTATACATAATATATTCTTGACTAGAAAGTAATAGCAGTTTAGGCTCATAAAATATGATATCTCTCCCTATAAAATATATTTTTTACAATAACAATAATATAAAATTTTCTTTAAAACATATAATTTCTCTTTATTTAAAGCTATTGATTCCCCAAAAGTAATACAAAGTTTTAATTCGCCTGTTTTCCTCAATACTCATATATCTATAGTTTCATTATCCATCCACGACAGATTTCAATATGACTAGACTTGTCTTTAATTATTATCATCAATATGGGTCTTGACTTAATTTCAAATAATTATTTAATGAGCTCAGCTCTCATCATCAGTCCCACGTTGGTACGGCATGTTTCTGTCACGTTATTCTTTATATTTAAATAACGACTAGCCTCCTGCTTGGCATCAGTCGGTAGAGCATGAAATATTTTGATATAATTATAAAAATTAGGTCGTGGTTTTTTAATAGGATACAGTCTCATAAAAATCTTTACAGGCCCAGGTATGAGCTTCCCCTATAATTCTTGTAATTCATTAAAAATAAATAAATATATATATATATATATATATATATATATATATATATATATATATATATATATAATATATATATATATATATAATATGGTACTCATCCTATAGTGTTGAGGAATAAAATAAATTGCACACCATAAACAATTTGATACATATATTAACAAATATTGCAAAAAAAAAAATAGATCAAGGCAAAAAATATAAAGAGCGATAGAAAATATATAATATAAAAAATAGAACAATAATCGAAATCAGTAAAATATCACAGGCTAAATATTATTCTCTAAATTTATAGCACGAAACGTTACCATGTGCTTTTATTTTATAATCATATGCATCCTTTTGTATGTAGCTGCGATATAAGCTTGCTAATACTTGTCGACTTGGACAATTCCATAAAAAATAGATTCCTTAAAATCAACTTGATAAATTGGCAGCCAATAATCCAAATATATATATTAAATTCTCTAGTATCTAATAGATTTCTTTGTAATGAATATATATTTTATCTCAGGGTGCAAGATTCGGCACCTGATGGAATAAGTAGAGCAATTCATCTAGTGAATCAGAGCTACAACAAACTATCGCAAATTATTGCAAAAATTAAATATCATATGAATATGTATTGATAGCCTAGATTTTATACTTCTTTGATTTATCAGAATTTTCTGAAATGTACTGACTCATTATTCCTCTAATAAAATACCTTTAATACTATATTTACTTGCGCAAGTATTTTTTATTAAATTCTTAATTTATAAGAAGACCCTTTCGACGAGCTAGCTTTGATTATTAGGTAATTTCGAAGCACTGAGGGCGCCCATCACTAATTCAATATTTCTCACTCACGTGTCGAAATCTTCTTATGAGCCGCTGATGTCAATCCAACTCCTGGTGGTCCTGGACTATGGTAGCCGGATTCGTCTCTTCCAAGGGGTTACAAAAATTATTTAGAAATGAAAATGACTTCTGCTTTATAAGAGCATCACAAAGTCTCGTAAGAAATTTAATAATTCAATCTAACTTTAGCTTTTTACAAGTTATACCAAGGTATTACGCTCTATAATATTTAGGGACCTCTCATGGTGGCATTTGGCAGGCGAGTGTTGGTTCTCCTTCTCAATTTTACAATTCTCCTTTCCGACTTCCAAATTTACATAAAATTTGAATATCCTAGTCCTCCGCCATTAAAGGATCAAATAGACTGTACTAAAATATTAAATTATTACTTATGTTGTATGTTTAATAATTTCTTTGCCTTCGGGCCATATCCATAACATAGACTATATAACAATTTTATACAAATTCTAATCATTTGTAGAAATATATATAAATATTTTTGAATAGGCATACTATTGCCGCCTATCAACTGCCATTATGTGATTGGTGCATGCAAATTGTTTCAGTATTCATGCGCTTGGTAACCTCCTATTTCCTGGATACATTTAATTATTTTTATTAGGTTTTTTAAGTATGCCCTCTACATGCTAGTTAATTTTCTATATATTACTATTTATTTCATGCAACATAATAGTTAGCCACGTGACCTTTTGTTCTTCCAAATTGCATACCGTTTTGCCGCAATAGATCTCTGCCAAGGGGTTTGGTCAGATTCTACGTTGCATGGCTCGGTCGATCGTTAGGTCGCCGATCACTGAATGTTTATGCCTAACCTCAATCTTCAATATTTTATATAATATTATATATTAGCAAAAAATTATTCCAATTCCTTTTAGGCTATTGTACCGTTTAGCCAGGACAAGCTGATGCTATCTAATCTTTATGTTATCTCTTTGGCGATATTAGCCAGTTACTTTACTCAGACCTATTAATATTTCAGCTAGGGATTTTTATATCTACCCAAATTTCAATATGTTACAACACACACAAACACACACACACACACAACACACACACACACACACACACACACACACACACACACACACACACACACACACACACACACAAACACACACACACACACACACACAAATTTTTAAATTGGGGTACCTTAATTTTTTTCGGAGAACAATACTTTCCTTACCTATGGTAATAGGGCAAGGAAAGTAAAAACGGAGATTTTGGGCGTATCTTTGGAAATTTTCCCAAATCCTTTCTTAGTGTGCCTCTAAAGGGCCAACTGAACATACCTACCAAATTTGAACGTTTTTGGTCCAGTAGATTTTTAGTTCTGCGAGTGTGTGAGTCAGTCAGTCAGTCAGTGCCATTTCGCTACTATATATAGATATTGAACAGATTTGGAAAAGCTCGTGAGAAAAAACACTTTACAGAATAATTATTTTCTTACTATCTATTAGAGTTGAAGGAACGGTAATAATGTCCATATTTAATTTATTATTTTAATGAGTCCACAATTTAAAATGCATCAACTGGAATGAGTTGCCTCTCCCACGTCTAACTGCAATGGAGACAATATTGCTATTAATTGTTAAATGTGTTGAAGAATTATTATTTAAGATCTGGCAATAACGTATGACTGACTGTATGATATACTGACGTGTAATCGACTCAAACCATCAAAGCCTATATTACTATTCAAATGAATAGTACTTATTCAATTAAATAGCCTTATATTGTGAGTTTTTTTCATGTCACTTGATAAGTATGCCAAGAAGAAAACAATACCCAAAAATTGTCTTTGTAGACTTAAGCAGTTCAAGACAGCATAATTTTAAATTATACAGTTAATCTCTGAATAATGGACTTGAAAAGTCATCATAGACAGTTCGCTGCGTTGCAACTAGAAGTAAAGCGTCTATCTGCTTAGTCCAAGACGCTGTGTTGAGACTGCATGGGTAATGAGGAGCCCTTATCTGGTCGCTTCTCCCCCATCCAAGGAAAGGCCACCGTGTCAAGCCGACCCTCGTTCTCTATTTTATCATGGAGCGAGAAATTAACCTCGATTTTGCTTCCGGAAGCTACTTAGTGAACGTCGGAAAAAGTTTCTACGTTACAAGATGATATAGTTAGACATTTAAGACGTTTGCGTTTGCTTGTTGAGAAACAGCGTTGAAACAAGTCAACTCAAGTCTTAAAAGCACGATCAATGGTAGCAAAAGTTAGGTTTTTCTAGCGTCTAATGAATTTGAGATTCAAAGAGAATGGGTTGAAGGTTTTCATTTACGCTATTGAAATAATTCATTTCGTTCAAACTTTCACACTAGTGATAGTTTCATTCACATCACAAAAATAGATATAAAGAATTCACTCTACTCTAATCCAGTGAAGCATGGTTGAATCATAATTGAAGCATGATTGAAACAATCCCATTCGATTGAAGAATCAGAGTTTTATTAAAAATGTTCATTTGGAAAAAACTGAGTTTTTCAATAACTATGTAGAGGTTTCATAACATCAATACCGAACCTATTCAACAAATCTGAATCTTAATATTCATCAAGTAAGTTATGTACTATATGAGTCTATGACTCATACCAACCAACAGATGGACTTGTATTCAAATAACTTTTAGAGAATGGTGTACACGTATATTGCGTAGTAAATCGAGTCATTCGAACAGGAAACGCTATTGTATTGTTGGGTGTTTCTACACAAATTGAACACTTGAGGCGATCTATGCTGATTAGATCTATTACTTACAGCACTATAACACACAGAAGTAAACTGAAAGCAATTAGAAACTGATAACTACCTAATAAATTACTCACGAAATATCACAAGCTTACGTTATCCAATAACTGTTCAAGAATAACTGTCACTAAGAAATAATAAACTGTATAAGAAACTACAAAAGTCTATTATCACTTTATCACTAGTCTGTCACGATTATAATCACTTTATCACTAGTCTGTCACGATGAGAAGAAGTGAACGATCCCGCTGTTGTTTCTCAACTGACTCGCTGACGTCAACTCACGCCATTTATAAGGCATGGAAATCACATGTGCATGGAAAACTCCAGAAGATTCAAGTTCGCACCCGCAATTGGTCGATGGCTCCCCTCACCAAAACCCGAATACACTAGAACATTCCGGAAGCCCCCCTGCTTCACCGTGTCAACGCTGCTTCCGCTGTGCTGTCCACCAGAAACCCCCCCCCTCGCCGCCAGCCATCCATCTAAAGGCTTCATCCATAACAGTATTAATCAGAGAGTATAGAGAAATGAAAAGTAAATTGGTTTCTTCCATAAATATATGAGCTATCTTTCATAAAAATGAACTGAGATAGGAGTGAATGTCAGATGACACAAAGCAATGCTTTCAGTCAAGAAATTATAATCATCAACAATCGATCACAAATCATTGATAATAGAGCTCTCATCATCCATTTCATTGCAAAAATACAATGATTGGAACTCTTTCTCGTTCCGTTTCTGCACCTCTGACGATTTATGGAGAAAACTAATTGGGCCACTTTTACTTTGGTATTCTTTTGAAACGATTATACTGCTTCTTGGAACCCGCATCTTTGAGCAGCTTCCCATCCCGCATAATAATTCGTTTTTTTTCTTATGACTACTTCATATAATTAGAGCCTCAGTGATAAGATTTCTTAATGATATTCATCAGTCTGCTAGCAGTGTTGTTACATATCACTTTGAAGACCATGAAGAACGTATTAAAGACTATCCGTTCAACATTTCTAATACCATGTTTTTGATGATATTTCTAAGAGTCAGTTATAGATTACACTAACAGTGTTGTTATAGATCACTTTGAAGACCATGAAGAACCTCTTATGAAGACAATCTATTCAATAATACCATGTTGTTGATGATATTTCTTAGCGTCAGTTTTACAAAAGCCTGTTAAATTTTCATCATGATTAATCTCACGAGAACCAATCAGAGAAGGCTTGAAAAGAGCTACTATGCGATCGAGCCTTAGCCTTTTGTAATCAATACAAATAGTAAAAGGTATTGATACTACAAGGTGAGCTGGAGAGAAAATAATGTTTTTGGACTGACATTGGTATTCTCTCGATAGAAGGTATTGAACGGGAATTAAATGGGATTAGTTGGTGAATGATAATACCATGACTTATTCAGTCATGAAATTTAGTCTGCATGACTGTCAGTCAGTTATTCAGCACTAATAAATTGTATCGTACGGATAACTTATTATGGATCGTACACACTATGTTATGATCAATGAGAAGAAATTCTCTTTGTTGAAATTATAATTATGATATTTCTTATTGGAAGAAGTGATTGATTGAGAAGTGTTCCAAGGTCTACTCATGATGGACAATAGCAGTTTGTGCATGAGTTTGTTTTTAGGATATGATGATATCCATAAGGTAAGAGCGATATTTTAAAATGAGCCTACTAGTGAAATAAACCTTGAAGCTCTTAAAACAATGAGCCATTTATTGAATATATTCCGTTTATATTCATTTTTATTGTGAAAATCATCTCTCATTATATTTACAAATCATCTCTCATTATTGTATACAAGTGTATAAGCCAGTATATATTGTAATCTACATAAATAAAGTACTCAATCAATCAATCAATTATTTGTATTTATCAAAAACGTTTATTAGGAACTGAAATTTTCCATCTGAACAATCAGCTAGTGTCATACTAGAAAGGACAAACTGAATGGTGAATTCAGAGCCACGCTGCTCTGAAACTCAATTATCACAAGTGAGCAATCCAATAAGTCACTTTTTGTTTCACTTTCAGTGCACGAGTTGGACTTACAAAGTACTCAACACGTATCGTAAAAGAGATTGAAAGTGTCGCTATTTGATTAATTACACAGGACTTATGATCAGAGAGCATACGCTTGCTTCAGTCCATTTTCGTTCCTCTCTCTTTGAAAAGATAGCCACCCACTTTCCCAACGCTTCTGCCTTCACTTTTCTCTTTTTCTGCTGCATCGACTCTGTGATGTCCCTCCTTTCCTACATTTTTCCACTTTTTCAATGACAGTGAATGACAATCTGAAGTCTTTTATAGATGATATACAGTTTTTCATGATATTATAATGATACGCTCACATATCTCAGCACCTTCCATCTGGCTTCACTATTTTTTCCTCGAACTCTTTAATCCTCTGTATCGATGTAGCCTATGTTCTCATTGTAGTTTTATCGTCCCTCAACATATATTTCCATCTTTCTCATGATCCCACAAAATTTCATAGTCACTATCGTTTGTCCGATATCCTCGTATAATAATAATAATAATCCTCTTCAAGATAATTTCACTCCAAGAGAAAGAAATACTTATCATTTGAGCAACAATCATAATATATTTCCTTCCTTTGTCGAATTTCCTCATTTTAACATCCACTTGAAGCATTTGAATCTATCTATTTTCGAATATAGCCTACTCTCCCAAATTACTTCTGATCTCAATTATTTTTCTGCAAACTATGCAGTTTCTATAGAGCCACATGCAATTTTACTCAAAAGTATATTTGCTTCACTATCCTTGCAAACTCATTCGTATTATTTGATATCTACTTTCCTTTTTTTTCTCAAGCTTTCTCCATTATATTTAAATGCTTTAGCTTTATCCAAATATTCAAATTAGCTTTATCCAAATATTTGAAATAAATGAATAAATTTTACACACAGCACTCTCATCCTCTGGACTTTCTATCTCTTTTTTCACGTCTGATTCAGCATCCTTTACCTTTTTCCACCTGCACTAGATCTCATTTTCCGACCTCCAAAATCCTCTGGAGCATCATTCCTGCTCTCTCTTTTGTGAGCTCCATATCGACATGAAGGAGAGCGTGAAGCGGTGCGGTGGGTGGATAGGAAGTCAATTATCTGGCAGCGAGCGTAGCAGCGAGAAGTGCACGGAAATCTAGGCTCTTTACCCTTTTAATAGCGAGGCAAGTGCCAACTCTTGATTCACATCACGTACTGCGACTTTGACTCTTAACAAAGTAGATACATTAGCCGCCTGCCCTCCACCTCTCGGCGCGCGCAAAGCCCTAAAAATCCCACTTGACTCACCATCCCGTAGTCACCGTCTGGAGCAACAGTCTGCTTCTTCAGCGATTGCTGCTTGCAACACATCTCATCCTTCTCTGCTTCCCAACTCCCATCAAATTGTAATTCCCGACCACCTCCGGAAATCGCAGTCCACTTTCCTCACTCCTCAGGTAGCAATCGTTCAACTTCATTATTTTTTGCAGCACCTCCACTACCGCACTCACTTCTGTGTCACGCACCGTAACCACTCTCCACAGCACAACAATAATAATAGATGAATGAAATCATTGCACATTAACGAGCGAGTGAATGAGTGAACAAAATAGGAGTGTCCATGAATATAACAAAATCTAAAACGGTACATGATCTGGTTCTGAGAATATTCCACGAGGTTTCAATACTTATTAAATTTCTCTAGCGAATAGCATATCATTTTTCCCATATTAAAAATTATATACGGTATCATCATTATAATATGTATACTCATAAAATGGAATTTAATCACTCTTATTCGAATAGTTTATTCATAGAGTTGAAAATTCAAATTGTTTTTTCAACATCATCGAAGCTCGAACGATATAAATGATGAAGAGTCTCATTTGATAGACCTGCAATTCCTTCTTTGGAAAAATAATGAATTGTGAGCAATCATTGAATTTTCAATACTATGAACAAGTACTGTGGATAATCAGTAATATATCAATCCAAATCATTGATGTGAGAATAGTGATTCCAAAACTAGCTGTTTTCTTGAAGGAAGATTTTCCTTGAAGGGCATCATCCGGAAGAAAAGAATTCCTCTCGTTACAATTTTCCAATGTTACAATTTGTGATGAATTTCACATATTCTGTTGATATATTCTATACATTATGCTAAACATGATATCTAATACATTATGCAGATTCAAAATCATTGATGTTGTGAAACTTATTCCTGAATGATCTCTTTCCAAAATTATTATCTTCTCTGAACTACTGCTTCGGTCTGTTCTGATCTACTGCACCGGATTGGTGGGTTCGAGTTCCGTCGGATAATTACTTTTAATAATTTCGATCACCCATATCGTACTTATAATTATGCAAGAACTCCATCCCTTGTTACAATCAATAGAGTTGCTGTTATTGTGTAATGGATTATCATGACATCAACTGTGGGCGAGCTTAATAGAGAGTTCGATTAAAGGGTGGATGAAAAAAGTAGATTAGTGTGCAGAGCGGCTGGATAACTTTATAACGATTAATCGTTAGTTGTGTTGTGGGCGGAGTTGTGACGTCATAGGGGTGAAGGATTACGTGAGCAAGAAGAGCAGTTGGTCTGACGATTTGCTGTCGTCGTCATCTTTGTGACGGATGGGAGAACATGGTGGGGAGGAAGAACAATGCCCTTTCTGCTTGATTAATTAGTGTTAATGGAGAGAAAGTTCGAGAGAGTTGAGAGAGAGAGAGAGTGTGAGTGTGGGTGAGTGTCGAGTCCAGAAGGTGGTGAGACGTGAGGTGGAGTGTTGGTCATGGAGATGGTTGCGAAAGGAATTTATGGAGGAAGCACACGAAACGCGTCCCCCCCTTCTGAACCAGCTCAGTGGCTCACACCCTTCCAGTGACAAATGGAGAGATCGCACGACTTCTCTGCTCTGCTCTGAATACGCACAGACTGGTCAACGGTCACTGCCTCCTCCATCTTCAATCTAGATAGGCTACCTCTTTGTTTGACGAGCTACCACCTACCAACCCACTCACGCTAAACAACACTATACCGTGTGTACTACTGTAAATATATTTTCCCAATGGCTGGGGTCGCATTTGGAACTCGATTTTATGGTCATGTGCCCTTTTCGATTTCCGTTGATTTATTGGAATTATAATAAGAGTTGGAACGATATCACAGTTTTGAAAATAATTCTCTCAATCATTATAATCACCTGTTAACACATTTGTGGAATTTCCGTATGATTCATAGAGAAATACACTTTGTTCTCATAAATATTGGGAATTGTCCGGGCGCAAATGTAATCCTATACTATTAAACGAGCAACTTCTGTTTATTACTTTCCTTGCCCTATTACCATAGGTAAGGAAAGTATTGCTTTCCGAAAAAAATTAAGGTACCCCAATTTCTAAATTTCTATACGTTTCAAGGTCCCCTGGGTCCAAAAAAGTTGTTTTTGGGTATTGGTCTGTATGTGTGTGTGTGTGTGTGTGTGGGTGTGTGTGTGTGTGTATGAGTGTATGTGCTTCTGTGTACACGATATCTCGTCTCCCAATAAACGGAATGACTTGAAATTTGGAACTTGAGGTCCTTACACTATAAGGATCCGACACGAACATTTTCGATCAAATGCAATTCAATATGGCGGCTAAAATAGCGAAAATGTTGTCAAAAACGGGGTTTTTCGTGATTTTCTCAAAAACGGCTCCAACAGTTTTGATCAAATTCATACCTGGAAAAGTCATCGATAAGCTCTATCAACTGCCACAAGTCTCATGTTTGTAAAAATTTCAGGAGCACTTTACCATCTATGCAAAGTTTGATTTTAGATTCTCAATTATCAGGCTTCAGATACAATTAAAACAGAAAATTTCAAGTGGAAAAGATTGAGCATAAAAATCTCTACAATTAATGTTCAGTAGCATTTTCACCCAAAATTGAAAATAAGCTCGAAATTCGAGAAAAAAAAGATTATTATTCAATTGCAAACTGTTGGCAACTCTTGATTCTATTAAATCATTCACTATGAAGAGATAGCAGACTTCGTGTGTCCGCAGCGCTATCGTCCTGTCACCAGCTGACTCAGATCTTAAAAAAATAGACCTGAGATGCGCGGGACACTAGCGTCAGTTGATCAATTTTCATAACGGCAAGGAATGTTGTGTGAGTGCACCACACCAGATTTTATGTTTAGATGTTTGGATGTTTAGATGTTTTGATGTTTAGATGTTTAGATGTTTAGATGTTTAGATGTTTAGATGTTCAGGTGTTTATAAATGTTCATATGTTTGTATTTCACCAGATTTCAAAAACAGTTCCAACGATTCTCACGAAATTCAGAACATAGTAGGTTTATAATATAAAGATTTGATTGAACTAGATCTCATCCTTGGGAAAACTCGGTGAACGACATTGAAAGGATAATTCATCCTTTTCTGAAACAGCTGTGGATAGTAAAAGCTGAGCAAGTGATCCTGTGGAAAATCAAAATATCGCATCCCAGAAGTTGATAAGCTGACGTATAGCCAGCTGTAAAATATAAACACGATCATTTTAGATAATTGTGTTCTGTTTATCAATAAATAAAAATAAGGAGAAAAGCGCGGTGCCCCGATATTCACATTAACAGACGACAGACTATCGCTATTATCAAATCATAATTGAAACCGTCTTAGGCATAAGCCTGTGATATACTTTTCTGAAAGCTGCGTTATGTTGAATGATAAAATAAATAAATAAATTGACTGATAGTTGTTATTCACATTTCTAATGGAATAAATATATAATACGAAAATTCATAAGATGCATTCATCCATTAGAATAGAGAGGAATAGTTCTCCTTATTCGAGAATTTCCATTTTCTCAGCAATAATGGATAAATTATTCTAATAGAATAAGCGAAATTCTCTCAGAATTATTCCGAATATATTCCCTACTAGCTGGCCCGGCGAACTTCGTACCGCCAAATAGTTATGCATCTCATGACAAACTTTAGCTTGATGCACACCTCAAAATCTATAACCCATACTAACAATCCTCAAATCCAGACAATCCTATTATTTTTTATTGACCAAATAATCAGTTCAGCATACTCTTCCATGTGCGTGTACGATAAAATCATAACTGACAAATTAATTGATCACGCATATTCGTCGTGTAGTTTAAGCTATGCTATATTTTTAAATAAATCACTCATGTGCTCCCCCGTCCACTCATTTCACTTTCTCAAAACATGCAGGAGATTTAAAACTATTATAAAAAATCTACTGCATGACCTTGGAAAATAGATGGAAAATTAATTACTTCACAAACTTTTTAAATAATTGGTGAGTGACGATAAACCCTGATGTCGGAATTATAATTGGAGAATCGAGGATTTCGATAGAATTCAATGGTACAAAATTGATTACTTTTATCAGTAATAACTTAAAATACCAACTTTTATTAAAAACTTGCAGGTAACTCGTGCTCCGCGAGGGTCCAAATAAAAACTTGACCTACTGCAATCTTGAAGAATTAATTGAAAATAGACCTATTACCATTCTCGGTGAATTAAGTATTGAAAAAGATCGATTAATAATAAGTCTGAATAAGTAACTGAATATATGTGACCAATAACTATAATATTTGATAACTGTAACTAATATAAATGTAACTGAATGAGTAACTTATTTTAAAATAAGTAACTGGCATTGGGGGATTTTAATGGATTTCATTTATATAGATAATTATCCAACTATTCAATTATTCGAAGCGAAGCAATTATTCGAAACAAAACAATGTCTTTAACCTGAGGCCGCACTGCTGTATGGTTACACACATAACAGTCATTTTGTTTTTAGTCTGAAATAAAATATATGAGTGAAGTATAATTCAGTTAGAATGAAATACATGAGTGGTTATGGAGCAGCACACACTATTGTCTGCTATCTACTGACGACTGTTGGATGACGCAATGATTATAACAGCTGATCTTTATTTCTGTGTGTGACCTGCTCACAAATCTTCTCCCATAAGGATTACATGTAAACTTTGAAGGACCGTAGGAATAAGTCCTGAAGTCGGATTATGAATTTGATAGGCCATAAACCTGGTCCTGAACATAACTAACACAACTAAAAAAAATCATCAAATTCGGTGTAAACATAAAAAAGTTATTGAACGTTAAAATTTGAGGCTCGATTTTTATTTATAAGGATTCGTTATCTATTTGTAATTAATATATTCATAGGTGCCTAAAAGTATTGAGAAAAAGAATAGATAATATTATGACAGTTCATCTGCTGAGAAATTGAAGATGAAGATGTCCAGCTGTAGCTCGCTGAGCTGGAATACAGCTGCCAGGCTGCCAGGCTGCCACTACCATCTCGCTAATGATCGATCCATCTCCATTAGCGCTCTCACTCCAACTGTCCAGCTGCTTCTATTTTGATTCCAATATTTTGCAAATCCGCTGTATTTGCTGACCTGTTGTCAAAGCATTGACTAACTGTCCAGCGCTTAATTCCCATCAAGCTCTTCCTTTTACAAATAATACTAGCCAGAAATATCCATCTGTAACTGACGTTTACAAATCGGATGATACGTTTCTACTACACAAGAGACAAGTGCACATTCTGATTGTATCTCTGTATTATTCCCTGTATGCGTTTGTCACTTCCAATAATTGAAAAACGTATCACAAAAGTGTAGAGCAGCATATTGAGAAATATTCTAGCCAGGTTGAAGAGATTTACGAGCGACGATGTATTATTTATTATTCGAATTCGTCTTAGGATTTGATTTCTAGATGTTCAACATTCATGGAAAAACTCAATAAACAAATTCCAGATAGAATCAATTCATTTACTTACTATCACGATTGATTCGAGATCATGAATTTTCAGTTCTATATGAGGAGGGAATTAAGTTAATTTATTGTAATGATAGGAGATACCAATACCCCTAAACCTGACATCATTGTAATGGGTGGAGATATTATTAACACTACCTCACCACACCTGACAACATTGAAATTGGGTGGAGGTATTTTTTATACTACCCCACACCTGACACCATTGTAATAGGGTGGGAGGCCAGGGACTTTGTTAGCACCCTATTTTGTAACAAAGAAAAAGTTTAAAGGCCTAATAATTGCTTTCAAAATCTCTTCTCAACTATTAACCTGTTTAAACTATTTGAATCCACGGTTGGGAGCTTTGAATGGACTCGTTCATGCAAATGCCAAGATCTTCACTATTGTTTAACAACACCTGTTTTAGAAACAAGTAACTTATCACGAGCCAGGAACGTAAAATAAAAGATTTTGTAGAAATGCTACTGATATTAATAATTTATTAGTTGAATTATACAATTATCGGTCATCTTTGAAATTCTGTTACATCGAATTATGATATTCACTATAATCAATCCGGCTATTTATTCAATTACTTGTTTCAATATTACAACATTGGAAAATTCAATTTCAAATAATATTTTTCAAATTACTATTTTATCGCAATTATTCATAATTGATATTTAGTCAATAATTTGCTAACTCACTCTACAATAAATTAAGGGCCTCGGTCAATTTATCTGGTCAATCTATTTGAGCTTAATAAAATAATTTTGGCACTCACCATTGAATTGAAAATTTAACAAATAAATCGGCACTCACAATCACTCATGCTTACATTTCAACTACGTTACTATATTTCAGACTACATGCTTTCAATTTATAAAAAATAAAATAATAAGGAGATTTATCATCTAATCAGGCCGAAGCCTAAATTAGAGACCGAGACTTGTTCTGCGACTACATCAGTTCTTCTCGCGGTAACGACTCGATTAGAACTGCCGCTCTTCCACTCAAATTTTCCGATTTTCAAGAAAACACGTGGAGCGCCCGGCCTAATAATTTCAGGTTAAACGTCGTGGGGTCACACGGTTCAAATACATTTCTAAATACGTTTGCATTAATTTCATTACGAAATTCAAACCAGTACTATGGAAATGCTAGAAGACTACAATAATTTGGAAGGATAAGAAGCATGTTAGCAAATCGTTTATGGCAACACAAAATTTAGGTGCTTACTTTGTGCATGAATAAATTATTATATTATCAAGAACAAGGTTCGCGTGAGTTCATTTATTGGAAAATTTAGTCCAATTTTGATCAGTTCAACAACCTGAAAGAAAGGCACAAAAAAACTACAATACAAACCTCTCAATATTCCCCATATTACATTATCTTGAAGCATTCTTCCAATTTCATAGTTATAATTATTGATGGTATGATTCACATGGTATGTGAGTCAACCTTCCTAAGTTTTAAATTATTTGCGAGTTTGTTGGGATTCAATCTGGCTCAATAGATTTATATTAGATTTGAAAAAAAGAGTCGCAGGTGATCGGACTCTCAGTATTCTCACAACAGTACGGGTTTTGGAGCCCACGGTTTCTCATGTAATATTATAGAATGGAATCTAGTAATGGAGTATACATTTTTTCACTGGAAATTTTCTCATGCATCAGAAAAGATTTAGTTCAATTGAGAATCTTTGTAATCTGTACTAGATTGAGTATTTGGAGTTTCACAAAAATGTCACATGAGAGAGTTTCACGAGCTGTTGAGATCAAGCGGCTGGTAGAGTGTGCCGTGTGCCGAGTTTTACGGGTCTCTCAGCTGAGCTGACAAACTTCGTTTAGCGTCGACCGGCGCAGTTTGCAGCCCAATAAGGGCTCGGTTTACGGCTGAATAGGGACCTTCTGAATTTTTACAAGTCTCGGCAATTTCGTGACAAAGGGTGAGCGAGAAAAAATGAGAGGGAACCAGAGTGAACAAGCTTCCCCGACCATTTTCCACCACTGCTTGTCCAAAATTAAGAATGTTTTATTGAAGCAGGTGAGCAAAGATCGTGAAAGCAGAAACTTGCCTCGTTGTCGAATTTATCACTGAGCCTTGCTTTCTGTGCGAGTTGGATTAGGTCTTACTGGGCCTTCCCCTTCCAACTGGCAAATGTAACCTCTGGAGAGAACCGTTTACGACGTGTCCAAGAGGGACATCTGTTACGGACAAAAACAAGACCTTCTTCTTTGTATATTATACTGGTAGAGGATTATGTTTGAATACTTCTTACTCCAGTAACATTAAGATGTCTCATTACAATTATTTTGTGCTGTATTGCTAGTGGAAGATAAGAGACATTTTTATATTCAATGTACAGTGAGTCAGTCGGTAGCCTGAAAAATGAATTATTCATCATTCAATTGATAGAGGAAAAACTGCTATTTTCGCTCAAAATAGTTATAAACACAGCTCAAGTTGAACTATTTTGGACTCCAAGCTTAACTTCAACATGAGAATCTGATAATCCAAGCTGAGAAGGGATTGAACAAATTTGAAATTTCACAGTTATTATTCTGAGTTCTTGAATTACAAAAGATCAGAATGAATGAGAATAGAATAAAAGTGCTTCATTCAGTTTGATCAATAAATTAATAGCTATACAATTAAATACTACTTGTTATATCATTACAAGATACTTTCTCAAGTAGCCTTGATGTATATCGATACAAAGAAGTAGGAAATATTTATAAGCTTTTCAATGTGCCCTTGAAAGAATCACAGTGACAAAGCAGTGGAGTGAATGGACTATAGTGCTTTATAGCTTGGGAAAGCTTTTATTCTTTGCATTTTCAAACAACTGGTGTGGTTCCTATCCAGTGTTAGTGCTAGTAAATATGGAGGTGTTCATTGTTGGCTGGGTTGCATTGTTGTCAATACAGCACAATGAACGGTTTTTGAAGCGAGAGATATGGCCGTATCCGATCTCCATAACGGCGCAATACTATCAAACATTTAGTAGCAGGTCGAAGGAGTTCATCAAATGCCGGAGGTGGATGGGAGCCGGTCTCGTTTGTGAGAGGGTCTACAAGGAGTTAACAGGGTGGCCGCGAAATAATGGTCGGCACAACGAGACAAAGGACTTGTCTCAATAGATGGATAGATGGCGAATGGCCTCGCGTCTACCTCCCGGCCTACCAGTCAACCTCCTGCACCCCCTGGCAGACTCCTGCGCCCTTGACAACCTCCTGCCGACCGTCCAACCCCCTGCCACACTACCACTCATCGCCTCCTCCATGAGAGCAACAGAGAGGCAGTGAGCAGCGCGAGGAGCTCTTTTCTCCTCTTGAGAAATTATTGTCGCTGTGAAAACTCTATTATATCGTGACAATGGTTGGTACCGAGAGGCCTCTGCATTATTAAAAGGCCGTAATTCTAAGGCTGTCGCTTTTGGTTTCAGTAGTAGCTGTTTTTGGAACTACTGTGCATGGTTCTTAAGTGAATGAACTTTATGTATGATCTCCAACACTAGCTAATTCAAGTGCTGAAGACTCATTGAAATAGTGTGTTCGCTTTATTTGTCTCATTTCCATAATAAAAATCATGATTATTATTACATTATGTAATGATATTTGACTTGCAATATTATTAAGATATCAATGAAATCAGGTCCAATACAATCACTCATTGTCTGAGCTGTGGATGGTATTGGAGTAGTGCGTAGAAAGTGGATTAAGATGTCTTCCAGAAGGGAGCAAAATGATATTTATTAATTTATTTATAAGGTTAGGAAAAAATACAAGAATTGGAAAAGAAAAAACAGGCTATTGCCTAAAACTTTTTCAATTTCCCAATTCAGTTTTAAATTGTCAAAATATTATAGGTTATGTTCATTCAAATTTCTACACCAAATCACAATCTGAAATATAAATTAGAATAAAACAAACAATTCTAAATTTGGATGGATTAATAATAAAAGTGCCGTTAATAATATTCACCGTTTTATGTGATCTACGAGGAAAAACAATCATCCAAAGTAGTAATGAATTCAATTTCCGCTAGAAAAGAATAATTCAGAAGCTGGGATCTCTTTTGATCTCGATAGTTTCAATTTTAAATTGTGATAGTTCACAGAATCATCGTGACCTCAACTCAATCAATGTGGTTCGAGTAAGGTACGGATAAGAACGTTTCTGCCTGTGACCGTTAATGCTGGGAATAACTGGTAAGACGTATAGTGTGTGTATGGAGTATGGTAAGACTGATGTATTATTATGATATGGTTATGCATGTGGTATTCCATCGAACTGGAGTCATCAGCAGGATATCGACTACCTGGTCTCATCAAGCTTGCTTTGTGGACTAATTCATGTACCGACTGGCGCTAATTGTGGAACTGTTTCCCCATTGGCAAAGGAGAGTAAGCCATTGTATCTAGATTAGGGCGGATGTCACCGGTTTGTAGGCCAGAGGCAGAGGCTACCCCTTTCCTTATCAATGGTTTCAACCTGTCTCTGAGCAGTACCTGTCAAGTCTAGCTAATTATGTGTAAACCGAACCCCATCCCTGCCCTTCACCAATGACCCTATGCCATCTCACTCCTATAAATAGACAGCTCACCATGAAGATGAATGACGCAGTCGAACAATCATATCTTAAATATCCAGTACTGCCGAGTGATGAAGGGGATTTATAGCAGTAGTGAAACCAAAAATGACATGGAGTTTTCCTCAATTACTTGAGATGAAATAATAACATTCTCTAGAAGTACCAACTGGATTCTCATTTCAAATGAGCATTATAAATTTATAACATATCTTAGGAAAAATATTATACCGTAACCATAATTAGAGGACACTATACTCATTACATTGGGTAATCTTGATGAAACAATAGGAATGAGAACAAGGAATTATTGCAAATCGATTTAGTTATGAAATATATGACTGATACGATTCCAGTAATCTGTTAGAGTTTTTGGTTTCAATTAATTTATCAATGTGAAACGTATTTCTTGATACATCATTGAGTCATACTATAGTAGGAATAAATTTAATATTAATCCCTCTATCTATTATATCTCCACGATCAGAACAAATACCCAATAAAATTCATCAACAAACCGCTATTTGTTTCATCACCATTTTACATTATAATCTAACGTAATATATTGTCATTTTAGTTCGAGTGAATAAGGGATTATTCAATAAAAAATTTATAATCAAAATGAAACCTACAGATTTAGTAATACTCATTATAAAAATCAATATCATTATTAAACATATCAAACAAATCACATTTTATAAAATACTGTAATATTTTTATCTGATGGATATTGAATGGCTTTTCAAGCCCATCATCATACCTGGGCTTAACTTTGTTATTTTCTCCTGTAAAATTCTAAAAAATTCTAAGATATTTCATAATATTCGTGATGATTGAAATTGAATTCCAGTGTATCTAAATAGTTGAATTTGTTTGATATAATCGTTGATTCATTCTATTTGTTCTATTTGTAAGATTTGCTCGATTTATTTGACTGCTGTATGAAATACAAGGAAGACAGATTGTAAAATAATTTCATAATTGAAAAAACTAACATTTCAGAAAAATAATGTTGAGAGGAGAAAGCTACCAGACAAAAGATTTTTATAAAATTAAAACTACAAAAATTATTTATCAAATAATTCAGAAAATCTATTACTACAAAATACTACCAATTTATGTTGAAATATCACTAATCAAGATTTATACTGAAGGCATTACTCAATCGATTAGAAATTTAATTTCACAGTAGCATTCTCAAGAATTTGATAGTACATTTAACATGAAATATAAAAACTAAACCAACGAAAAGCGATAGTAAGAATTACCTGTTGTAACGCTCCTTGGGGCGGTACTGTTAAATAATGAATAATGCCTAGGGTACTTTTGCCTGGGGTACTTTTGAATAATTACCTAGATGGAAACGTCACACGTGTGAAAAATCTTGTACTAAGTCCTCGGTGTTATGGTTTGAAACTTGAAGGAGTTATTCAATATGATTTTCACATTGGGCAGAGTACCAAGTAGTTTCAAGTCCTCCATAATTTTTCCGTTGTTCAAGAAAGGTGCTAGCGATGTAGTGAGCAACTACAGAGTAATTAGTTTTCTTACAACTTTTTCTAAGATTTTCGCGGGTTTGATATTGAATAGACTCAATCAGTGGGTCGAAGAGAACAAGATTCTAAATGAGTTTCAAACGAGATTCCATAGAGGCCGTAAAAGGCTACTCAACAATAGATAATATATTTTCATTGACATCTATCGCAAGTCTAAGATAAGCTTGAAAAAGAGGATAATTGTATTGTTTCTTCGTTGATTACTCAGCAGCTTTTGATTCTATCGATAGGATAGCATTATACTACGAACTAAGTTGTTTAGGATTATCAACCAAAATTTTGAATATTATTAAAGCATGTGAAGACGTGTTTCTGATATCTGCGAGAGCAGTTGCTAAATTCCCTCTTTTGCGAATAAATTCACAAAAAATTAAGGCCGTCCGGCTCGCAAAATTGCTGGGTTCAAACCTCAGCTCTAGCTCAGTGGTAGAAACACGAATTTTCCCAATATAATCAATCACCATAGGGTTCAATGACCGGTGATTATTAATTCTTACCGCTGCTTCTTTGAAGTTCTTGAAGAATACCAAAGAGGAAATCAAAAGAATATTTGATGACTATCAGTAACCATGTACACAATAAAGAATAATAAAGACCAACTATAGTTTTTCTAGTTGATCCTTAAAACGCTTGTCATGAATACAGGTGTTCACCAATTTATCCTTCTAAAATTCCTTAGGACTTACAACGCCAGTTCTTGAAGCTCTCTGGATCCTTATATGATATAACTGGAACCTTATTAATATAATTATCAATATATTTTTTCTGGCGGACTAATATGACTATCATCAAAGGATGATAAGTATGGAGTGCTCTTAATAAGATCAATATTAATTGATTCAATAATTTTATATGCTGCTGAATATTTTTTGGTACCAAGACAGCTCAAACTGTATATCACGAGATGAATTAGGATAAAATAAATTTCTATGATTTGTATGCTGACATAAAACACAAAATATATTCCCATAAAACAATGTATATAAAATTTTCGATATCTATAAATTTTCTTTAAATGAATTCTTATATAATATTTGAATAATTATCACAAGGTTTATTAGCAATCACAATATTGAGTTTTAAAGACTATAAATATATTATATTTA
Organism: Nilaparvata lugens; assembly: GCF_014356525.2. Classification (NCBI taxonomy): domain Eukaryota; kingdom Metazoa; phylum Arthropoda; class Insecta; order Hemiptera; family Delphacidae; genus Nilaparvata; species Nilaparvata lugens. The sequence goes on along the minus strand of NC_052506.1, from coordinate 64,504,368 downwards.
ATACTGATGCGTGGACTTGGTTCAATTCAGAATTCTACAAATTAAAACCTGTTCGGTTTATAGATTTGATATGACATATTTTGATCAATTAGCAAAATAATAATTGTCAAATTAATATTCAAAATATAAGATCTCAGGGTTTTATAATGAGTCCGTGCCATGCATGGAAGTAAGCTTCCTACATATATTAAATAGATTCATAAAACGTTCTTATAAACTATGTGATAGCATTCAACACGTTGCATATTTTTCTTGATTTCAGTTGATTTGTTTAGCGCTTTGATTAATTCCCCCACTATGAACAGAAAGGCCTTATAACGAGCTCGTTTGATCTACCACTCACCTTAAATTGTTCTTGACGGTCTCGTAGATTGAATTAATTATTTCCAATAATTAATTGTGCAGGTCCTTTTCGTCTCGGCTGGGCTCGCGCGTGGTCCTGATTTCTTATAGATTTATTTCCGTAATTGAAGATATATATTCATAGGGAATGAATACAATTACGAACTCTTCAATAACACTGAGTTCACAGATAATTTAACATTAATTACAAATATTCCACATTTAAAGGAAAAAGGGTTTGGCTTGATAATTTTAAAATTTAAAGGAAGAAAGAACCCCAAACTTCATGTGCATCCTCTCAGGTCAAGATCACAAGCCAGAAGAGAGTGGTTTTCAGAAAAAATTATCTCTTCCTAGAACAATTTTGTAAGCTTCTTTCTGATTGGCCTTCAATTTAGTAAACTCAATACAATTGGTCGCCTCAGAATCAGGGCTTCTTCAACTTTATAATAGAAAAAATTAAATAAAAAGTTTTTATATAAATATATGGAGTGATTATCTTAAACTATATTCATAAATAAATCGCGATATATGATGTTTATAGATAATATACATTTAGTTTTTTATGTGAGTTTTGTATACTCTTGATTTTCGTGCTTTTTAGATTATAATAAATATTTATACAGCAATAATAGTTGTCCGTATTTCTATACATCAACCTTCCTTAGTATATATAATACATCTTTTATGAGTAAATTTTTATAATTCAACCTATATTGGTTGATTGACAATCAGCTGATTCGCTAAGTATTGATTCAAATAACTATCGATTTATACTAGATCGATTGATTCATTTAAAAGTGTAAACAAATAATTCTAACCTCAATGTACATGCAAACTTTTATTTTTTATAATCCACCAATAATAAGTAAGCCGCTTTATAATTTTTAATTCTGCCAATGGATTCTCAGTTGTTGAATCACAGTTATACATGTTTTCTTATCATTTTAGATAATACAATTACTCTTTATCGCTAACAATATTCAATTTAAGTGGATTGATCCTTTGACTAGGTCTAACTTTCTTTTCCATTTTATAATTCTATTAAAAATTCACTGGTTTACTCCAAGTATTCCGTGGTGCTAAAATACCACGTGACAAGCATTAAATTATAATTTGAGTACTTCAGCTGGCGTCTGGTGCTCTGAGGAGCTGACTCGAAGTTTTGAGACTAGGTCAGGCTCAAGACAGGGTTGTTTATTGAGTCTGTTGCTTTTTTCACTTTTTATGAATGACTTGCATGATGAGCTGGGGGGAGGGTTGTTAATTGCAGTTATGAAGATTCGAATGTTGCTATATGCGGATGATATTGCCATATTATCGGATTCTCCAACTGGCCTCCAATATATGAAAAATAATCTGCATCGATATTGAAAAATGTGGTACGTGAGAGTCAATCTGAATAAATAGAGAATAATGGTTTTCAGAAACGGAGGAAAATTGATTGTATTTATAGTGTAATGTAGAATAAAAGCATTTTTCTATTCCATTATATTCTATAAGAGCAATATCTTTTGAGAATGTGGGTTGCAGTGTAGCGATTGCTAGACACTGGGATCGGTGACCTTAATCTATTACCTGTGGTAAAATTGTACAGTGTACATGTTCTACACATCATATGATGGGACTAGTTCAGTTGCTGATAACGAATCAGACTACAATTCAAATTCAAATTCAAATATTCTCTATTCCAGAAAATCCATAGATACAATATTAACTACAATTACAATAATTGTAATATAAATGTATGGAATACTCCTACAAAGACTATACATCTGTGTGTAGGGGTTAGTCCCGGTCAGCCTGTCTAGGCCTGAATAAGCTTGAACAATAATGAGCAATAAGATTTTCTAAATGAATAACTAAAAACTGATTTTCTTTATGCCTAAATGAATAACTAAAAACTACAAATTGAAATAACTAAAGAAAGCATCTTTTGGTAGTATACAAACTAGTATATTATACTTATTTTCATGGCATATTTTCAAATAAAAATAGAAACAGACTAAATCAAAAGAATTTTGAAAGTAGGTGCCAATCTCTGAGTTCATTATCTCCTATTTCCAATAACAGAGAGCGCTCCTCTCATACAGCTGATAGATTTATCAGCCAATAACAAAAATATTCTACAGATGATAATACTTTCCAAATTATTAAAAAAGTAAAGTAATTCAAAATAAAATAAAATATCAAATTCCATTCACCACCAATCCCATTTCCTTCCTCAATTTGGCAATTGAGTGTGATGTCACATCTCGGAAGTGCGGTGAAGAAAATCTTATCGTTTGTCGGGTATGTGTTGGATCATGCCGTATGATGATGTGCTGAGAACTGAACATGCTTCATATGTGAAGGAGAGATAACACATATATGTCGTTGTCATATTGTGTCGACCGGTTTTATGAGGACTATATAATATCAGTGAGTTGATCATCAATAATATATTTATTGCCAAATTTTCCTGCATATTCCATCACCACCACATGTGTAACTTAGGCCTATTAATTGATTGAGTTATTTGGAGCAATTACAAAATACAATAAACCTTTTTAAATATAAAAATATGGAACTAATTTAAATTTATTCAATAAAAATAGGCCAAAGTAGTAATGGATATTTCTAAATTGGGATTTCAAGATTATAAACCCCAACACGTGGCGCCCAAACAGTGACCCTAAATCTATTATAAAAATAAAAAGCCTAATGTCTATCTTAAAATTGTAATTGAGAACAAAATGTATAGATAAATGCAAAATTACATAAGATAACCTAGTCAATAATTCATTATAGTGTATGGAATAGAATGAAAGCAAAGAGCTATAATTATTAAATTTATTGGCAAAGTCTGAAGGAAGCTTCAAATTATTAATTGTATTATAATAAATCAATAAATCAAACCTTGTACTTAGAAGAAATATTTTATATTAACAAAAACAATGAGGTCTCTTTATTTTTCACGGGAGATATGGATATAGATATTTTTCAGAACACCAGATTTATTGATTATTACAAATATCTAATGAACAGTTTTGGATTTGAATCACTCAATACTGATTACACTCATAGGTCCCTATTTTCCAAGTCTAAAATAGATCATCTTCACTTAAAATCCGGCAAAAATAGAACAAAACTGAATAAAATTAATCTAATTCCAGAAATACTACATTTAGATATAACTGATCACAGTACAATCATACTTAAAGTTGAAGGATTGAAGAGATCCAACGAAGAAGCAGATACAAATTGTAAAAAAATATGCCCAATCAATTACCGGAAGTTGAATAATATTTTATCGTCGATTGATTGGGATAGAGAAATACCAGCAGTATCGGTTGATGAGGGATAGGAAAATTTCATTGACATTTCAAAAAGCAATATCAGAGATTCACAAGAAAATCTTCTTTTTAAAAATAACTCGACACAGAAATTTAGGTCACCATGGATAAATAGTTATCTGTTCAAGCAAATAAACTTAAGAAATGAGTTATACAAGAATGTAATCAAACAACCTAATAATGACGACTTAATTCAAATATACAATACATTTAAAAATAACTTACGTAATGAACTGAGAGGAAGAGAACAATATTATTATTCAAAACTGTTTGGAGAAAGCCAGGGAAACATTAGAGAGACGTGGAAAACAATTGACGCATTAATAGGATTGAAAAAAATAAAGAACCACTAAAACTAATTGTTGATGAGCAGGGAAATAGCATACATGATAGTAATAAAATTTCTAATTCGTTTAATTCTTATTTTCTAAATGTTGTGAATAAAATGAATGATGAATTAGAACAAACCACATTGCAAACCAGGGAAGAGTCTGCTTATCAAAAATAAGGCTTCCATACAAATCTTCAACTAATTAAATTTTTCTCCACCCTACAAATCCGGAGGAAGTAGCAAGTATAAAAAGAAAATTGAAAAATAAATTCGCCAGGTGTAGATGGAATAAGCACAAGTATGATTGAAAAAACTTACATGAATTATTTGAACAAATTAACCGATCTAATTAACCTGAGTATTGCCAAAGGAAAATTCCCAAGCATGTTCAAACACAGCGTAGTTATAGGCCTACCTATTCCTAAAAAGCCAAATTGTAAAAACATAGTTCAGTTCTGCCCAATTTCTCTTTTACCGGTTTTTTCCCAAGATTTTAGAAAAAATATTCAAGATTAGACTTGGAAACTTTTATAAAAATAATAACTTTTTCAGTGATAACCAATATGGTTTCTGTGAAGGAAGAAGTACAGAAGCGGCAATTAAAAATCTCATTTCGAAAATAAATGACAGTTTTAGTGTTAATAATAAGTGTGCATCTCTGTTTCTTGATATATCTAAAGCATATGATGCTATTGATAAAAACATGCTTTTAAAAAACTTGATTTATCAGGAGTAAGAGGAATTGCTAATGATTGGTTAAGATCCTACCTATCTAATAGGAGTCAAAGGGTCAGAATTAACGATACGTTGAGTGAACCCAGGGACATTAACATAGGTATTCCTCAAGGATCAGTGTTATCAAGTACTTTATTCCTGGTCTTTATTAACGATTTGACGGATGGTGACTTACAGGGAAAGATCCCTGTATCCTTTGCAGACGATACAATTATATTTTATTCGGCCAAAACAAATCAAGAACTTAAAAATAAATTAGAAATGGAACTTAAGCACCTTAGGTGGTGGTTTTGCGAAAATAAATTAACTATCAACACAGACAAATCTAATATAATACAATTTAATCTTCAAAACACGGATCAGGAGTTAACTAGTATTTACTTCCATAAATTAGATTGTGCGCACCAGGTGAATAATATATTTTGTAACTGTGAATCAATAAAACAAGCACGTACAGTTAAGTATCTGGGCCTCATATTGGATAGTAGGCTCACTTGGTCAGATCATGTACAGAAGATAAAAAATGAGTTATTTGTATACATAAGGAAGTTCTATTACCTCAGACAGTTATGTCCAAAAGAAGTATTGTTACAATTCTACCATGCAATTATTGGTTCTAGAATAAATTATGGAATAATATGCTATGGGAGTGCATACAATGTTCATATTAAACATGTGATTACTGGTCAGAAACATATATAAAAAAAAATTTGTAATAAACCTAAACAATATAGTTCAATGATGCTTTTCAGAGAACTATCAATATTATCAGTGGGACATTCTTTTCTATTCAAAGCATTGCTGGATTCAGCTGAAAATAATTTCGATATTCAACAGATGAGAGAAAGGATAAACCTCAGGAATTCACAGGACATTAACCTCCCAAAACCAAGATTAGAACATTCCAGACGACACTTCAAATACATAGCTATAAAAATATTCAATTCACTTCCAGTAACAACAGCACTTTGGAAAAAATGAAACGTTAACTATGAATAAAATTGAACTAAATATGAAAAAAACAGCAACCACTCCGTACATAGTTTTAAGTTTTGTGTAAGTGTGTGTGTGTGTGTGGTGTGTGTGTGTGTGTGTGTGTGTGTGTGTGTGTGTGTGTGTGTGTGTGTGTGTGTGTGTGTGGTGTGTGTGTGTGTGTGTGTGTGTGTGTGTGTGAGTGTGTGTGTGTGTGTGTGTGTGTGTGTGTGTGTGTGTGTGTGTGTGTGTGTGTGCACATGTGTGAATGTGTGTGCGCATATGTGAATGTGTGTGCATATGAGTGTGTGCAAGAATGATTATAAATATTGACATATTGATTTATTTCAATATAATATCATATTCAATTATCATGTTCTTCATGATATAATATTTAAATTTGTATATAAATATTGAGCCACAAATGGCGACCACGTGCTCTCCTAAAATTTAAAAATTGTAGATTCCTGTTATGTGTTGTAACACGTGCTCTGAACATATTGTATTTAGGAATATGAACGCTCGAAGAGCTAGAATAATAAAAAGAACCGTTTCTCGAAACTATTGAGAATGGATTTGAATAGCCTACCTAGCTAGACAGACGCTGGGGTCATTATTCTTTTCAAAATAGTTTGAGACAAAATCATTCTTTCCTAGAAACGTAACAGCATTCTAATGTCAGTCACAGACACGTTTACAATAGAAACCACATGGCCCACTGTGTTTTGTGTCAACCCTTGTATATATCTATAGCATAAGTTGATGGCAGGTAAATGAAGATTGTGAATAGCGATATAGATATATAGTTAGGAGAGAAGTAAATATAGATTTGTAGTTTTCAATGTAACCACGTGGTCAGCATATGCTACAATTTTACCACGTGGTCAGCATATGAATATTATTGAAGCAATTATTTGATGATCAGTTATTTGAATGGTGATCACATAAAACGATGAATATGATATATGAGTAAATGTATTTATAAATTAGGGCGTGAAGTAGATTAGGCTATATGTATAAAGTATTCAACAAATAATGCTGTACAATAAATTATAATTTAATAATTATTATAAGCTAATTAAGTTAGTTGAATCCGAATTCATAGGCTAAGGACAAATTTGTAAATAGAATGAATTAGGTATATTTGATTGAAACATGTTGACAATGAGTATAAGAAACCTGCTTAATTAATTAAGTAGTAATTAATTGATATCTCATTAATTTGATTTATTCAACTCAATTGTAATGATGTACTGTATGACATTGTATTCTGTTCATTTCATGTATTTATTATTGAAGTATTTGCCATATTAGATTTATAAGATTGATTACTGTATCACTCAAATCGATGCATTCAATTGTCAGTATCCAAACTTCAGAGTTTAAATCTTGGTAAAATGTATAATATCATTTGTTTTAATAATGAAGGGGAGCCATAGTTTAAAATGATACAACATAATAAACATTATAGTGAATTTAAATTGATATTTGAATGCAATTTGTAAGCAGAATATTAGCTGAAGAGTTTGAGTGTAGGCGGAGCTAGAGGGCGAAGGGTGATGAGGGGTGGAAAATCGTGGTTCTAGTATATAAACAGGCAGACCATGCCTTGCAAGTTAGTGGCATTTGAGTTGCAGTTAGTGGCAGTTAGTGGCAGTTAGTGGCAGTTAGTGGCAGTTAGTGGCAGTTAGTGGCAGTTGAGTTGCTGTTAGTTGCTGTGAGTCTCTTGGATTTTGGACAGTGTTCAGTGTAGGAGTGAGTTTTTGGTTTCAGACTTCAATTATCCTATAGGGAATTGACTGAGCCAGGAAAAGATTGTATTCAGAATTTTCAATTTTTCTCATTTCAAATCCACACCACCCCACCCTAAAAAGCCCAAATAACTATATCAAATTACATAGCATCAAAGTAAACAGCAAATTTAATTATTTAGCTCCTCTAAATACAAATCTGTAGATACAGTTTTAATTAACTTCTTGAAGCTTACAGTTGAAATTTTCCTCTAAGCACAAATAATAGTTTTTTAAAGCAAGGCTCCCCTAATCATATTCATTCTTTAAAATTTATCAATTCTCTTATTTTTGACTATAATCGTATTTTCAACTAGAGGTGTTCAATATTTTGATTTTATTACTTATTTTTCAAGTAACCTGATAAAAGTAATAATAACTGTTTGTTAAATTTTGTTGTTTAAAATTAAACTTGAACTGTTGTACTTTCAAAAACTTAATCATCTTGTATTTATATCTAATCATTACTATATTTTTGATCATTTTTCTATAAATTCATATTAATTTAAAGTTCAATAATAAACTCATAATTAACCTTTGTTTTGCCTTTCACTTCGTACATTCCCTTACACACGACCCTGATCTATCTATTTTTATCTTTTTCTTCTATACTATCATTAGTTCAGTGAGTGAAATATAAGTATCCACACAGTGAGTGAAATTATAGTAAAATAATTATTTTATCAATCCAAAGTGATTGATTGGCGCCGGGCAAAATACCGTATAGAGTGAGGGAGATCGAAACTCACTCTAAACAAAGACCGACAGTGGAAAGAGTTCAATATCTTATTATATATATTCAAGTGTCCCCACACTGTGTAGCCTATAGGGAACACATATTGGAAATTAGAAAACAATATTGTATTTGATTTTTGGAATGCATTTGATTGTTTGATTATTTTTTTGAAAAAAGAAATCATAGCTTTATTAATGTTAGAAAATACAAACGATAGATATAATTATGCAGAAAATAGATATATAATATTAAGTAATAAATTCAAGTTACCAGTAAATGAACCGAGTCAATACGGCAGGAATAACTTATTGTAAAGAAAACCATTTATTTTTGTAATATTAATTGAGCACACTCATTCCAAGAGTGAAATTATTATGAAAGGCACGATATATACTCATGGATAAATCTTTAATTATTATAAGTTCTTATGTGTTACTGTATGCTTGTGCAAGCAGATAATAAACATTATTTTTGTGGTAGAAAAACGACCAGACTATAATTTATGTTTAGAGAATTGATAAATTTATATTGTGCGGTATAAGGTTTAAAGATTCAGGAAATTGAAAGGTCAAGATATTTTTTAGAAATGGCTACAAACCCAGAATCTCCT